>NC_066325.1:8254886-8322386 GCF_022539315.1 Serinus canaria | reverse complement strand
TGTCAGGGACATGATATCACTGAGTCAGTCCAGTGGTTTTATTGCCCTTTCTCTGGTGAACTGAAAGCACTGTAGAAAGTGAAGAGGGAAGAATGCCTGCCTCTCCTATCTAACACTTGGAGGCCTGAGCAGTGGTTGTGGATTTCCCATCAAGAAATAATGGAGGTAGTGGAGATGCTCTCCCCCCACACCACTCCCCCTTTGCCCTTCTGGCCCACGTTCCCCTTTCCAGACCCTCTTCCATATGAATGGCATCCTCTGCAAGACTTGGGCTCACCAGCCAGAGATGAAGAAATTTCACCTTTACATCCCAAGGTCTGGGACTTTTTTTGTTTGCATCTGCTTTCTGTGTAGGTTTTTGTATTTACATTTCTTAGAGAGTTTCTTTGTGTTAATAGCCCTCTTCCTTCTCTGAGAGCAATAATCATTTTGTTCTCTGCAATGCAATTTTACCATCAAGCACTTCTGATCTTTTCAAACTTAGCTCCATTTTATATGTGTATTGTTAAAGAGTTCTTTATGCCCTTGGTGCTGTGGTGCTTAAGGAGCCCTTTGTGCTTTGTGTGTGGCCATTTTGTTTGTACCTCAGCCTCTTTCTAACCTGATTCTACCTCCTCTGCTCTTTGGTTGGGTGGAGGGCAGCTTGTAAGTGAAATTGTTAACACTCACTTGATGGGCTTACAGGGACCCCCACAGATTCCAGATGATGATAGTTATGATGGGGACACAGCTAGGTGTAACAGCAGGCTTGAACCTATTAAGTTCTTGATCATCTTGTTATTCTTGAAACTTTGCTGAAACTCTAAATTACCTATTAAAAAAGCATTTTTGCATTTAGTGTAGAAGACATAAAGCAGTTTATCATGCTGGAAAATACCAACCTGAGTTTTACAATGCATTTAGTGACGAGATGTTTGAGTCTTATTGTGTGAGGCATATAATAGAAGTCTGGGGGGAGGAGAAGGGGGTTGAAGACACATTGGCAAGTAAGAACTGACCAAATCCACTTTACTCTTCATCTGTGGTGGAGTGTTAGGAAGACAGTGGGTCTATATTGGTATGACAGGGATCTGGATGAATGGAAAGAATAGGCTACAGCCTCCAGGACCTCCCTGAACTCTGCCCAGGGTGTCTGATCTGAAATCTTTTCTCTCAGGTTTCCTGCATTAGGGGAGGAAGCAGTGGGAAGGGAGTTTTGTCAGTGAAACATACGGGTAGGTACAGGTGATGGAGAGTTGTTGGGTGTGCAAATACAGATTTACCAGTCGGACAGCTCCTTAGCCATGGCCCTCCAATGGCTCCACTGTGCTTGTTATTCTTCTTGGAAGTTCAGGGATTTTTAAAGAAAAGACCAAACTGTTTTTAATGGTGCCAGAGTGGGTGCCAGAGAGATTGCAGTTTAAAGCCCCATGATTAAAAATAAGTTTCTTTAAAGCCCTGAATTCTGTTTATAAAAATAGATGTTGAACATACGGTACAACATAAAAATCCATGTGGTCCTGGAAAAAAAAAAGAAAAAAGTAGAAAGCACTTTAGCTTAAACCAGATGTGCAAAAGAGAGCTCCTAAACGTATTTTGTATTTTTTATTTGTGTGTATGTGTTTGTGTATGTGGGAGATATTTTTGGTTCCTGCTAGGCTTCTTTGCAGCAAAGCCCCTTTCTAGAATTTACTTTCCTTTATTAGAGTTGCAGCTCGGCTTTGTGTGGGCCTCTGGGGGTTTTGGCCAGCCGTTGGCAATTTCTCTCAGACACCCAATTACCCCTGACGTCAATGCCGTCTCTCCCATCTCCCTTGGGTGCCCACATTTTTTCCTTTGTAACACTAATAGCTGACTAGCTAAGTGCCTGTTATTTCCTTGGCAGAAGATTTGATTGTGTTTTGGGCCGGATACTAAATCCAAAAACTATGTAAAAATGTCAATAGGTGAGTGCACATTGATTTCGGTTAGTCACAGTGATATTTGAGCCCCTTTGGGGGCTCTGTCTGGGGAAGTATTTTACAAGAAAGATAATATAACAGAAAATTACTGGAGCTGCAGAGGTCTCTGGTGGATTTCTTAGGGGCCTGCTAAGTTTCTGTAGAATCAACAAATGCTTTATTAATCTAAATTTGCGGTTTTGTTCCTGCCTCTCTTCAGACGGCTCGGGCTCGCCGAAGGAGGCTCGGCGGGAGCGGGGCGGCCGGCGGCAGAGCCCGGCCCGGCCGGGGGCGGCGGGGAGGCCGGGGGCGGCCGCAGGCCCCTCCCCGGCCGGCCGAGGCTGCGCTGGCAGATAACGCGGGGGACGGAGGGGGTCCCTGCCAGCTGTGCGGGGCCGGCGCTGACTGGGAGCGGCTGATAAGAGCCCCGCGCGGGAGCCAGCCGGCAGCGCCGCTCCGCCAGCGCGCTGCGGGGCCGCGACTGGCAAAGAAAGTTAAACACAACTGGTCCGGGGGCGGCGGGGAGGGCTGCGCTGGAAGATAATGGTAATTGATTGAATCAAAGTCGCAGAGCAGCCTTGTTTTTCCTCGCAATTAATTTTTTTTTTCTAATTTTCAGACCGAAGTATCCGAAGAGCTCAGGTTGCACCGAGCACATGCTGCAGTAAAAGATAATAAGCACATGCCCTCTTCAGCTTTTTGGGGGAAATTCAGGCCAAGAAAAGGCACGATTAAACAAAACGCACCCCCTTAAAGTTACGAGCACACGGCTCCAAGCTCAGCAGAGCGTGCTCTTAAGGACAGGGAAAATCAATGGCCTTTTCAGGCCGCCAGGCTGTGTGTGCTGGCTAGCAGCGACCAGCCGTCAATTTTGCCCACAAAGCCAGCAGATAGTGACACCAGAGAAGGGGATTGTCAGGGGACTGAGTTGTGCAGTGTCCCCACATTGGGCATTTCTGCAGCCCTTCTTTCTCTCCTGCTCCCCATCACAACACCATACCCCACAGCTCAAGACAGATGTAGAGGAAGACAGATTGATACCATTTATATTTTTGTATTGGTTGCTTCCCAGGTTCAGTTTAGCCAGTTTGGATCTGATCTTTTTCACTAGCAACTTGCCAGCTAGAAATTTTTCTTCTCTTTTAAGGGGATTCCCCCTAATATAGCATTCAGGAGTAGTAATATAGTCTGTGTGGTTTAAGAAAATAAAACCTTTTAGTCTTTGGCAATTGCATCTGCAAGCAGTAAAATCTTATGTCAGCACAGCGTGTAGAGTGCAGGATACCTAATAGCTAGTAAACCATTTAAAAAAGTCTTCTGCTTGATCAGATATAGTGCTTAATGTATACTGCTGTATCTTGCCCAGCACATAATTAGTATTGAGGGTGGAAAAGCCTCCCCTGTGGGCCATGACACCACAGACCTAAACTGGCATTTTTTCCACACATTAGAGTTTTCTTTCTTGAGTGGAGGACATTTCTTTGCTTGTTTTAAAAATCATTCTCTAAGACTTAACAGACTGTATTAGCGTATTGTGTATCTTAAATGAACCTTGCAAGCTCTAGCAGTGTATTCTTCTTCCCATATAGGCACTGTGTAGGGTGGGCAGGCAAGCAGTATTGCAGTGCCAGAGAGATCAAATGTTGGCTAGGAAAAAAAAACCCAATCCTAACCTGGGAAATAAAAATTAACCAACCCACTTTTGCAGTGATTTTGTTGGATCCCATCCTGGAACAAGTGTATGTGTGGATGAGCTAGGAAAATGAATGGGCCTTATTGAGGTAAGACACTGTGGTTTATCTAATCATGAATAAGTTGGGATTTTCACTAGAGCTCTGTCATGTTTTCCTCAGAATGGAAACAGAAGATTTCTTTATGTGTGGGACAGATTCATGGGATTTATTCCCAACTAGTGAAGGGGTGGAACATTTGCTGTCTGTTTGGGCAGGAGCAGGGTATCCTGATATCCTATCAAACAGAGTAATAGGTCTCCTCTGCTGTAAGAGCTGGTAATCTGCCTTGTCGTGACCACTGGTTATGAAAGGGACAAGTCAGCTGTGAAGAAAGATGACTTTTTTGAAGGAACCATGTAAAAACTTTGGCCTAATGCCAGCACAACCATTGCTGGTTAACTGTGGCTCAGATTAGAGACACCTTGTGTGGAAAAAGAAGAGTTTTTTTCTTTTTCCTTATAGGCTTGAGAGCCTACTGGGTTACTGTTGCCAACCTCCCCTCTTTGACCTTTTAGGTTCTAATGTAATTAAACCCACAGCTGTAATGTGGTCTTGTCTCTTTAGCCACTGTGGTATGACTGGCAGGTGACACTGTCCTTGTCTACCTTAAATACAGCTGGTGAGCTGCTCCTAGGCAGTCAGATGTTTTTAGACTAGGCCAGTGCTTGGTAGCACCCCTTTCATCCTCCTCCCAGCCTGGCCAGTGTGCTCCACTTGTCGATCTCAGAAGTGCTGACAGCAATGTGGAGAACAACTGCCAAAGCAAAAGTACTGTGAGGTCATTTGGATAGATACAAGTGAGTAAAATTCATGGAGATAAGGTGCACCCACTCAGCACTTGCCCACCTCTGTGCTCCTCTATGCTAAGGCCCATTGCTGCCAGTGGGGCTGCTGCCAGCCTGTGCTGGCATCGAGCACTCTCTGGGCTAAGCCACCAGCCCTGCCTGGGAGGGGTGTGGGGAAAGGACAAAACCAGCTTCTGCTGGAAAGATTTAAAAAATTACTCCTGTGCTGATACAATGCTGAGTTTTAGAGTGTGAGCCAGTCTGTAGAGCACTGGCAGTCACAGGCAGCTGGAGGAGCTGGCTTCTCATGAAGCAGCTTGTGAAATGAGAAGGGGGCAGGTTTGAACCTAAAAGCGAAACAAAGGGCACGGCTGGCTGTGCTCTCGCAGGCCCAGGCGCATTGGTGGCTGCTGGTTTTCCTGTGCTGTGTCATCTCCAGCGTGCGAGGCACAGGCACAGCCCAGGCACCGCAGCGGGATGGACGCGCTGCGCTCCCTATGCTGAGGTGGGACTGCTCTGCTGCCCCACCCGCCTGTCCTGGGGGTGCAGAGGGGCCAGGGACTGCAGGGGCTGGTGAAAGGGAAGGCGAGGTGAGGCAGTAGTCAGGAGTGGCAGGGGTGGGAAGCAGGTGGCTGGCACCGTGTTGGGGACACAGTGGGGCCGGTACCTCTGACGACACAGAGGGAAGGACGCTGAGGGACAGGCTGCAAATACCAGGGTGAGTTAAGATACCTTAAAGACATTTGTTTGCTGTGAAACAGACTTGTATGCTTGTTTTGCCACATCCTAGGTTTTAAATATACAGTGGGAGATAAAGGACACAGTTTGGGTGAATTCTCAGGCAGTGAAAGTAGGAGAGTAGTAGCAGGGTAGCAGCTGCTTGGGAGGTGACAGCAAGAGAGGAAATGTCAACATGGTGGGAGCAGAAAAGGGAAGAATGGAGAGGGAAGCATCACCAAAATGATTTATATCCCTTTGTTAAGAACTTGGGATATTTGTCAGTGAAACAACTCCTGCTTTTCCTGGAGCATTTCCTTTTCCTTACTTTTGTACAGGCCTGTGTGGCCATGCAGCCCAGGTCTTTTTCCATTCCTGGGTGTGTGTTACACCTATTTCCAAAGCGTCACTAAGGTATTAGCATGATTTTCAGGTGACTGCTCTGACAATGGGGTTGTTCTTGCCATATAATTCACAGAGCTTCACTCAAGTCACAGGTAGAACACTATACCTGCCCTGGAGAATAAGGAGGAAATTCACCAGGTTATTTTAAGTTGATTATGTGGAGGCATGCAGGAATATATCCAAGTTAAACTCAAACGGAAATGAATAGATTGGCAGCAGATTTCATCAAGTTTGTAGTTGCATTAGGAGCTCACATGAATCTTTAAAAATGTTTTAGAATTGAAAAACTTCAAGGTTTTGAGAAAACTTGTCTCACAAAAGTGATCAGTATGACTATGACTATGTGTCTCATACAGGACAAGTAGGCAAGTTCAGTAAGGCATCAGGTACTTTATGTTGAGGTAGCCATGTGAACACTGGAGCAGTGTGTATAGCCATTAAGAAGCAACAGAGTTCTGCTTTGTCTTTTAGTTGTATTCAAGTGTGCAGGAGACTTGTGAAATTGTTCTTTCAGCTCTGGTAATGCCAGGTTTAAGAAATGTTAGCTGAGAATTAGTGCCTTTCTGAAGTGCATAATCTTTTAAGTTTTCCCCCCTAATCTTTGAATGTGTGTAAATTCACCTAGGTCTGGTAATTTTGACAGTTTTTGGTTTTGGGTTTTTTTCCCCCAGATCTTCATTATTCAGGCAGCAGTCTCTCCATTGCCATGCATTGATGCTCTCTCTTATATTGCTTTTATAGCCTCCATTGCCCCTGGTCTTGCGTTTACAGAGCTGGTGGACAAAACAGTTGGCAAGGAAAGTTAATGACTTCAGGAAGGGCTAGAGGTGTATGCTCTGATCATGGAGATGACAGAAATGTAGAAAGGATGAAAAGAGAGCAAGCAAGATCTTGAAATCAGGGAAGCTGACGGATTGTGTTCTAGAGGAAGGTTAGAGTAACAGGACTGGAAATGGGGGCAGAGGATGTGAGTCAGGGTGGAAACTGCCAAGAGAAAGATGAGAAATGTTGAAAAAGCATGGGGAGAGAAGGAGGGGAATAGACTGGTAAAAGGTAGAGTGGATCTGGAAGCAGCAACTAAAGTGAAACACACAGGCTAAGATAGTTGACTCAGAATATGATGTGGGGAATATAAGATGAAATGAACAACTTCAGCAGAGGATAATATCTTCCACTTCTTAAAGTCCAAAATTTACTAGAAGGAAGAAATGCATCTACTTGATTTTACTTTCCTGTGCTTTTGGCCAGGCAGTTTGGCTTTCTTTTCGAACACTGATGGTTGTCTCATGATTTCCCTGAGACATTGTCATAGAAATAGACACAGAAAGCAAATGTCCTGCTTCTAGGAGGCATGGGCAGGTAGTGTCTTCTCTACCCAGTGAGAGATGGGCTTCTATCCTATTAGAGAAATTTTTTTGGTAAAGCATCCTCAAAAAACAAGAAGTTATTGAAAATGACTGGTGACTTTCTTCTGGTAGTAAAAGAAAAGACTTTGAGAAACAGTTTATATAGAGGTGATAGCCATATGTCCTTTCCAAACTAAATTACTCTGCGATTGAACCTTCTGAGGAAAAAGAAAATGTGAAGTTTGAGTTTTGTTTCTGGTGCAGGTTGAAAAGCCTTAATGAGTAGTGCTCTGTTCTAGCAAAGTTAGATGAGAACCAGGTGATTGACTTCCACAGACAAAATAAGAATTCTTCAATCCTGACAGCAAATGTTGCTTGAGTCCCTGAGTAAATAACTCAATTAGCTCTGCAAGATGCCCTTCTTCTCTTGGGTTAGAGTCAGCAACCACTTTAGGATGTCCCTCCCTTTGCAGGAATACCCATGGGTTTCCAGAAAGCGAGACGGGAAAAGGCACACATGCTCCTAGTGACGGCAGCTTGAGCTCATTACTCTGATTTTTAGATATGCTGGCATTGTCTCAACAGCCTACATTCACATTTATGGCCTTTCCAGACTGCTTATCTAGGAGAGAATGTGTGCTCAGCCTGCTCCAGTTCCATCTGAGCTTGAGCTCAGGGCCCAGACAAAGCACACCACGGTTTGGACAGCACCAGCATTGGGCTCTCAAAGATGTAAAGGCCAAACACAAAGTAGAGGTAGCTCTCCATGAAGGTCTTCGACTTCTGGCAGTCCTGTTGGTGATCTCACAGTCTCTTGAGCTTGTCTGAACAAGTGCATCAAAAATAGCTCAACTATTAGTAAATTATTCCCTCCCATGAATGAGCATGTAAGTATTTTTTTAATGAGATAAAAGAAAATTAGTCTTATTCTGCACCATCCTTATTAGTTTGCACTCCAATTAATTTCTTCATGTTAATTCATCTTGGAATGTTTTGGAAGATTTCTCAGCATCTACCAGTGCATTTTGTGGGGCAGTCTATGGAAAGGACAGAACATTTGCTGAAGAGCCTTTACTGTATTTTCCCAGTAGAATTCTCTACTCAGTGCTGAGGTTTCAAGAGGCTTTGAGTGAGCTGGTTGAGCATCCTTTTGAACCCATCATGGATGTTTCTTTGTATTTTATGTCCTTTAAAGATTATGCCCTTTATGACAACCACCTTTTGCCAAATGTGTAAGTCAATCCAGTTCTTCCCAGCTTTTGCCCCATTTACCACCTTCCAAAAAGATTGCACTGGCTGTATGACCACATGTCAGATTTTCCCCAGAGGAATCTCTGATTTCTCTTCAATCAGTTCATTTAATTGACCAGGTTTATTTCCCTAGCCCTTGTGGCTCCCTGAGTGCAGCTATTCGTCAGAAGCTGGATCTTAAGCATCCTTTTCATGTTTTACCTGGAGAATTTCTTAAACCATCTCATCTGTTCTTGGCATTTGGGGCTAAGCCCAAAAGGGAAGCTCTCTCAATCAAAAGACTATCTAAATGGATAATGTGGTACTTTGAGACCTGTAACAAGGAGGCAAATGTCCCAGTCCCACTGCTGTGGTGCTGATCCCACCAGAACCACGGTAGCTTTGAAGGTTTGCTTGGGCAAGGTTCCCACGGCGGATGTTTGCAAGACAGCTAACTGAACTTGGTACATGTACCTAGCATACTGCTCAGATGTAGAGCCTAGGCATGATGCCCACTTTAGAAAGCAGCTTTGTAGTCTATATCTGCTTAATTTAGTCCTCAGCTGGCCTCCTGAGAACGGCTGTTCCCTGCATGTTAGTGTCCAAGAGCAGGAAGAGATGGAGGCAACTTTCATCAGAAATAAGATGAAGTAACTTGGCACTCATTGGAGTTTGGAGGCTAAACTGCCTCTTGAAAGATCATCCTTAACTGCTTGTCTACAGTTTCCAAGCTGTAAATAGGATGGGAAGAAGGATGCCTTTGCATCCTGTGTTCCCCTTTTCTAGATATTGTCTTGGTGATATGAGCTTCCTTTTTCAAAGTCTGTGAAATTGTGTTTGAATGCTTTTCATGCTCTAGTTTGGCATACAGAATAAACCCAAGCAAACTGACCTGAGACAGGAAGGCATTTTCCTCTTCAGCGACTTCTGTCTGTGTCCACTGCTTTCATCTATATTAGCAAATACAATTTCTTGGGAACATCCCAGGGCTTTTCCAGAATATTTTTATTAGAGCAAAGCACTGTAACTTCCTAGAAAGTTTGGTCAGTTTCTTCCCCATCAGTTTTTAAACCCCTGTTCTATTGCTTTCTTATGACATGTTTTATTCTGTCTTTTTAAAAATAAACATTCAGGGGTTGGAGTAGATGATCTCCAGAGGTCCCTTCCAACCCTAGCTATTCTGTGATTCTGTGAAACATAAGTCAGGAGTAATTAGAGAGAAATGCACCACATTTGAAGTATAAATAGAAGGAAGTAAATGGTATGATGTGTTACTACAGTCAATGGTCAGATATCTGAATTTTAATCTTGAGAGTTAAGTTAAATAAAAAGAGATCCTTTTAAATAACTTGACATTCCCTTAATGATCCATGATATGTAAATCTGAACATTTGACTTCATTGCAATAATACAGCTAGTTTAAATTTTTATTATTTTTAAGCCCACAGCCAGGAGGCTGGAGTAAGTTATTTGCAGCATATTTTTAAAGTCCATATCGAAATATTAGCCATAACTGTCTGCTGTGTATAAAAAAAAGGGAGGGGGGTGTGTATGTTTGAAGTTTAATCATGCTTCTACTTATGCTCAGTCCCAGAGCAATCCTTTTTTCTGCTGCTGAGCTCAAACAGCTAGTAGCCAGGTTTGATCTGCTGCCCCATGGAGCAGTGCCCTATGTGAATTTGAAGTTTTCTCAACCCGGGAGGCCGGCAAATAAAGACTAGCCTCAGGTAGCCAGAGCTCTCCTTCCCAAAGCAGCTCCCGGGGCGCTGCCTGGAGCAGTCCTCCTGAAATTGTTTCAGGCAATTGCTACAGACTATCTGTACTACTGCCCCTCTTACCCCTCCTTCCCTCTCCTCCTCCTGGCATAAGGGAGGAGTTTTGGAGTCCAGGAGTCCTATTTGACTTTAATAAAATGAAGAAAAAAAAAATTTAAAAAATAAAAAGCAGAGCAGTTTGTAGGGAACTGGCACAGACTGTGGAAACAGGAGCCACAGCAAGACAAAACCCAGTGGCCTTCAAAACTTTTTTTCCCTTCTTTCTCACCACATGACTTGAAGGATGTGGACAGTAATTAAAGGACCCCCTAGCTCTTCATTTTCTGTGCCTGGTCCTTTGATCTGGTTCGTGTCGGGTAGCTATTTTCATTGTTCCTGTCTTTTCTTTTATTCTCACCCAGCCCCTTTGATGTGAGCAATGATGATCTTTAATTCCAAAATAGGAGATGGGCAGGATAGCAGTACTGGCCTTATATAATGCATCTTTCACATCTTATTTTTAAACTTGAGCATAATAGGTGTAAGTCAGAGCCTGGGGAGCATTAACCCTTTCCATGCAGAGGAACTGCTGAGGAGATTAAGAACCTATCACTTTTGGTAATGTCAGTCAGGTTAATTTTCTGTAGATGCCTACAGATGCATTTGTGAAAAAGATTATTATTATTATTATTATTTTCCTGCAAATATGATGGATCTCAAAATATAATCTGGAGGGAGTTTGTCCTAATTGTTCCCATGTGGGAAAAATGTGCTGAGAAAGAACAGTAAAGCTAATGCAGTTATTCTGACTGGCTTCACTTGGCAGCACAGTGGGAGTGAAGCATACTGTTTATTAGTGTATGTTAATAAACTATAAGGGACAAGCTGCAGGTGGCGGTTTATAAACTGTTAGCTCAGGTAAGATAGATGACAATATGGAGGTTATTAGTAACATTAGCAGGAGAGAAGGCCTGAAGGTTCTTGATGTTGTCTTGAAATCACAGAAGCCCAGCATGTCTCTGTGTGCTCTCTCTTCCTCACGGGACACGCAAACCAAGTAGCTGCACTGCAGCCGGGGTGGGTGGCACTGGGGCTGGAGCACCCTCAAATGTGGCGTGAGCAGGAACCCCTCTGCCAGCCACCTGGGGCGATGGTCCCTGCCAAGCTGTGTGGAGTGACACATGTGACACCCCCGTGCCATGCTTTTGGGGGTAGCACACAGGGCCCCCGTGCCATGCTTTGGGGGTGGCACATAGGGCCCCCCGTGCCATGCTTTGGGGGTGGCACACCCGCGGAGGGCAGCACAATGGTCCCGTGTCCCTGCAGCGGGGGAGCCCCCCATGCGCCCGCCGCAGCCCCAGGGAGGCAGGTGGTGCTGGCGGAGCCCCTGCCCGGGCTGTCCCCGGGGAGCTCCGCATTACCGCGGTCCCCATCTGCCTCGGCGGCACCTCCTCCCTCCGGGCCCCAGCAACAATGGCTCTGCTGCTGCTGCTGCGCCCTGCCCGAGCCGGCCCGGTGACATTTGCAGGGTTCAGCCGTCACGGCACAATCCGCTCGGGAAATGCAGCTGTAATTGTAAATAGGGAGCCCAGAATTTTCAAACTTCAGGTCTCGCGGCTGGGAGGGGGAGCTCAGCTTTCCCAGTGCCGTTTATTTTAGCAGGATTTGTGACTATCTGAAAATTTGGAAAACTATAGGTCTGCTGCTAAGCCACTTAAGCATTAATGTTTGAACATCATGTCACTGATTTTTGTGTTCAGAAGGAGACCTAAATGAGCACAAATTTAAAAAAATATCCTAACATTTTCCTGGTGGAAATAATTAGAGGCAAAATATAACAAATTGTCAGTAAGAAATAACAAAGGAGCAGTGAGGATAACAGAGATTAAGTGTGGTAATGGACAGAGGCAGCTTGATGAGTCTGACTATGTTTTAGTTTAAAGTCTACCTATTTCTTTTCATTTACAAAACATATCTGCATAAGTGGCTTTGTGTCTGAAACAATCTTAGATGTGGATTTATGCCTTCATGACACCTGCTCTTTTAGGGACATAAAATGTGCGTTACGTTTATGTAGTTCTTAAAATAACAGCTGTTAATTAGATAACTTTCAGGGTGATTGTTATTAAATGTTATGGTCCTGGATCAGCAAAGTAGTTCAGCAGATGCCCAAGGAGCACGTGATGGGACACGTAGGCTTTTCAGCCTGCACTTGCTTAAACCTGAGCACATGCTTAAATAGTTTGCTGAATGGGGCCAAGACCAGATGTAGTGAATACCTAAAATTAACTTTGTTAAATGGCTTACAATATGCCACTTGTTTCCATGTGCTTTTAGATTTCCCACTTGAACGTTATTTGGACTGAGCTTCTGTGTGTTTGTTCTTGTCTGTAGAGCTTTTTTTTTTAATTTTTTTTTTTTTTTTTTAGTATTATTAAATGCATTTGGTTCCCTCAGAATATTTCTGTTAGGCATGAAGGAGGAAAAATTCTCTTCCAGTTCTTCCAGTACATCTGGTCTTTAGTGCCAGTGGTTTTGTAGCTGGGGTGCTTTAAGGAAATAAGGGAAGGAAAGGTTGTAGAAAGGAATATTTCACTGGAACAGCTTCTAGAGTTGGAAAAAGTAGACACACTTCTGAGACCTGGCAAAGGGATGTGGAACCTGTAATCTTGTCCACTTTTTCCAGCTATATCAGCTAATCTAATAATAGAAGCTTATACGGCGATGTAATTTCTTTTTTTAGACAGAGAAAACAAACATTGAAATTGCAAAGGGGAAAGTTGGCACCAATACATTCCTCAATGAGTACTAGGGCCTTTTCTTCACTTGGAAAGAAAAAAAAAAAGCCTCTTTCTAAAGCAACCCTGTTTTAAGGGCTCAAGCACGCCCAGATAGCCTCTAGTTAGGTTTCAGCAGTCTAATGAAGCCTGCCTTTTTTGTGATTTCACTGCACATACTCCCTGCCTGCCTTGATTGGCAGCTGGGTAGCAGACCTCTGCAGCTGTGACAATTTGCCTGAGGGAGACTGTAAGTGTCTCATTGAAACTTGCATTGTAAAATCCTCCAAAATGCCTCCCATAATATTAGGCACAGGAGAAAAACACAGGTGTGAAAAACTTTCACAGATCCCATGAGTTCAATGTCTCTTGGCAGCTTTGGTGGATTCAGTGTTATAATATAAATTTTAAACTTGCTCTTGCAAAGCAGAAGTTGCTCCGTCTTCTGTCACGAGAAGCGGTGAAACCGGCAGCGCCTGTGCCGTGCTCGCCTTTCCAGGGTGATGAGGATTGGTTATCCATGGGTGAAACCTGTCCACCTGCTGTGACTCAGAGCCTGTTCCAGCACAGAGAGGACATAGGTGTCCCTGCAGGTGTCCCCACTGCTGGGGCACCTTGCTGGCATGGCAGAGTTTTAGGAGCTCTTGTTTTCCGAGTGAAGGCATGGTCTCATCCTGTCCAAAAATGAGTGCTCGATGATTGATTCTGCTTCCAGTGAAGGAGGGATTTGAAAACCTAAGAGGTGTCTCCATGAAACCAACCTTCCTATATGTATGTACAGTCATTTTCTCTTCAGCTGGTTAAGTAGCTTAACTACTCCTCACTGGCACATAGGTGAGATTCAGCATTGCCAGCATGACTGGAAGATGAATCTCGGCTTCTGAATGCCTAATCCTTTTGCTGGTGTGTTTGTTCCCAACTGCTTACCTGTGTGTTAGAGCAACTTTGCTTCTTATATTTGCCATAAAGGAATCTCAATATGACTGCAGCCTTAAGATCTGGCACTTCAACAGTCTCAGTAGGTTCAACACAATATTCAGGAATTAAAGTTCTGAAGAAATGCAAGCAGCTAAATTTAGACTTAAGAAACGTGCCTGATTTGAGTGAGCTGATGCTGATGCATGGAAGTTTCCCTGAAAGCCAGCCAGGCTTTATTTGTTGCTTAAAGGGAGGAGATTTTAGTTAAGTTGGAACATTTGATTTGCTTTCTTGAATTGTTTTTGATTAGTGACTGAGTGCAAGGTTAAGCTTTAATAACATATCCCTTGTAATAAAATTATGCTGGTGAATGATGTATGTGGCTAAAAAGATTTAGATACGTAAGTCTGTTAAACTAATACAATTTGGAAATGCTCTGGAAATAAGCACGTAAAATAAGAACCAAAGGCAAATTTAAAGATTTTTTTAACTCTTTCTGGGGCTAAGATTTTTGTGACTGGCCTGTTCTGGCAAGCTGATTAAAAACAAGGCAGCATGGCTGCAGTCTTGGTGAAAGAGAAACTGTTTTGAATTTAGTAACAAAAAGTGTTTAATGCATCACTGAGTTTCTGCTGCAGTGAACTAGTGACAGACCCAGTGACTAGTTAAAGCTGAAAATAACAAATCTTAAATTTAAATAACATTCAAAAGTTTCCTGAGAGACTCTCAGTACTCTCCACCTTCTCTTCTGAATTACAAACTTTGGTCAGTTCAAGACAAATCAGCAGTGCTGTAATATGTAGATTTTGTGAGTTGGTATTTGCAGTAGGGCTGAGGTTTTAGTTTCAGATTTTTATCAAGGTTTTCTGCTCTCGGTGCTTTCCATAGACTTTCCTAAGAGCTACAAAACTTGTGCTGATGTACAGTTATTCAGTGTACTGTAAACTACACAAGAGGCTTCAGCTTCATGGCTGTGTGAAGCTTTTGTGTAAATGTTTTTAGTGGTGTCAATTGAGAAGCTGAACTCAAAGTTCAGTTGAGCATTAGGGATATCAACTGAAAGCTCAATTTGAGTTACTTGCTTGTTGAGGCTGGTTCATTGCACAGGAACATTCTAAACAAACTTTGTAAAGCAGTGCAGTATTATGTTTCTTATTTCATGGATGGGGAAACTGAGGCACAAAGCTATGGAGTTTCTTACCTTTCTAATGCAGTTGGGACTGTTAACAGAGTGTGAAGCCTTCAGACAGTACTGCTGATGTGTTATTGACTGTTGTGTACTGCTCCTTGTCTAGCAGGGGAGTCTAGTTTGTCAAAGGGAAGGGGTTTTGTCTCATCATTGAGGAAGGAAATGGATTTAAATGTCAAAGGTTGGGAAAGCCATTGTCTTCCCTTTTATGGCAGTGAGCATGTCATGCTCCTCTGCTTACCAAATAAATGAAACTATAAAGGAAATGGTAGTTTTGGAAAAAAAAACCCAGCACTGTAATCCAGAGCATCTGTTTTCTACTGTATTTTTTCCCCTGGTCTCTTTTTATAATTTACATCCAAAGCATGAAGTGACAGAATTTGGCAGACTCGGATCTGTACAGTAGAGCTTAATGTTTTTTTAGCAGGGAATAAATAAAGCCCCTCAAGCCTGCTTAGTTCTCACCCATGCACGTGAGCAGGGAGAGGGGGAAGGAGTGTTGTATTTTTCTTGGAAAAAGACCTTTTCGGTTCCTCCTAATCTGGCACCTGGAGGTCCAGCTGTGCTGGCTTGAGGCTGTGTGTAGCCTTGTGCATGGAAGGATGATGGACAGGCCGCTGTAGAAGTTGAAATGTTTCACGTCTCTACAGGCAATATGTATAGCTATATTTGTGAATAGTGGCAGGGCGCAGTTGGAGCTGGAATTACTCTTCAAACATGATTTGCCAATAGTGCTGCAGTCTGGGCTGGTTTCTGTTGCCATTTGTGGGGAGGGCCAGCACCGTGTGGATTTTCCAGCTTTGCTTGCTCGAGCTACAGCAGCCACGCAGCCTCGGTGCCTGCCATCAATGCTTCCTGTCTCCATGAGCTGATTGTAAATTATTTTTCCTGGTTTGAGCTCTGCACATGGCCTGGAAATGTGTCACTCTGGTTATGTTTGGCTTGGTCTTCTGCTAATTTATACCAGTTTCTACTTCAATATATTTCCATTGGCTTAATTCAATGGCAGGATTTCTAATTTGCTTGGGTATAAGTAGGAGTATTGGGTTCATTACTCCTAACAGTTTAGTAATCTTGATTTATTTTTGTTCTTCAGTCACACAAATGCCAAGGTTAACTTGCTCTTAAACACTTGATTTTCTAGGACATAAAATGATTCTATACTTAAAGAAGAAAATAGAGGACATTTTTATTCTGCAAAGTGGTCTGTGTTGGGGGATGGTGGGTTTTGGCTGTTTGGATTACAGAACTTAGAAAATGCTGGGTTAATATTTGAGAACTGAAAGATTTAATTTGCCCTCACTGGTACTCTTGAATCCTCTGGATTCCTCAGCTGTGGATTGGGAGCTGATATGGAGTGGCACATGCTTGGACCAAAATGTTTCCAGTGCCCCTAGTAATAAGTGATTTTAATGGAGAACTTTTCACAGCAGAGGACTCAGAGATATAGTCTGTGCTTTAATAAAGATGCTATGTCTCCACAGTGTACATTAGTCAGTGAGTTAAACAAGCATCAACATTAAAACAGACATTATCCCCTGCAGTGTATTTTCTTAGTGCTTTGTCCATTACAGCTCTCAAATGGTGAGGTTTCTAGTCCTTCCTGCTGGAAACAGCTCTTTTCTAACATTTATTGCAGATATTTTCCTAGTGTCTAGCATAAAATTGTGCTTTCTTCTCTCTTCCTGCCCTTCCCAAATGCTCAGTGGAATGCAGTGATGGTGTTTACCGTGCATGAACCCCTTGGAAGCAGTTCCTGCACCTTCCTTAGCTGTTCTTTAACAAAGATACATATAATCAGACCTTTTAACCTTTCCTCATAAATCAGTCCATCCAGGCCATTAATCACTTCTGTTGCCTTCTTCTGAATTCTCTCCAATTTGTCATCATCCTGTGGCTGGGGACAGCTCGGTGACCGCAGCCCTGCACGGAACTTTAGTACCAGCCCACTGCACCCAGAGATCAGGATTTATTTATTTTGTCCCTCTTTCCTTTTGCTTCATTCTCAGTCAGAATATATCTCCTACCCACTCTGCACAATCACTTCTTTCAAACATTTATGGAGATAATTTGCTGTCTTATAGACCCTCTATAATTCTCTGATACTGAGTTAGCAGAGATTGATCTGGCAAAGGATTGAATGTGACATTTTGTGTCTCTCCCTCCCTTCATTTCCCTATTCCTCACCCCAAAGTAAACTACACAACTCTTCATTTGGTGCATATGGTCATATTGAATGTGAGGAAAGAGGTAGCATTAGACAGGAAAAAAAGATGCTGAAAATATAATTGCCTAATTGTGAATCCTAAGTAGTGCAGGCAGCAGGGGCGGCCCTGACTGGAAGAAATCAGAGGGTCACTAATTCATACTGCCAACATCCTAATTAGCTGTGCAAATGTAATGTTTATATTGTTGGGGATGGATTACAATATCCATTGTAGAATGGAAAGAAATAAATGAATTGTGTCAGTGGAGCTATGTAGAAAACACTCCTGCCACCCCATTAAACCATGAGAAGTAGCTTAGCTACTAAAAAAAGTTTGTTTTCAGGCTGATGCGCAAGTCTAATTGGGTTTCCAAAGAAAGGAACATGTTTTAATTATTAATTAGAAATCAGAGGAGTAAAAGAGTGGAAATCTGCTTCAGCTGGAGGTTTTGCTCAATGCTGGATTTCTCCTTAATAAGCTGAAACATTCCAGGCCTGCCTTAGTTAGCAGTTGGGTGCAGTGGCTTTACTCGGGGGGTAGACATCTTAATGCTCATGTAATTATCATGTAATTATTTTGTAATGTGGGATCAAAATTTTGCATAGATGGCATTCTTTCACTGAACTTGAAAAATAAAAAAAGTTGTGTTCATTAATGCAGTGATTCAGTAATTTTGGTCTAAGAAGCAGGGTTCCCTCATCCCCCTCCCTATCTCTTTAAGACACAAATATTTTGAAACAGTTTTAGAGATGCTGACCTCAAGATGAATAGAATTATTTAATTTAGATTTTGTTGAATATTTATCAGATTTCTTGTTGGTAATACTGCCTTTCAACAGAAGTGTCAAGTGGGTTGCAATTATCATCAAAGCTGATAGGTACAAATAAGCAATGATCCTGTCTGCTATCACAGGGTGTGCAGGTTCATAAAGGGGAATTCTTGTGGAAGTCGCTTGCTCCCTATGAGTTTTCCTCCCTGTTGCCATTGAACTTCTGTAATCAAAGTTGTTAAAGACTGATAGACTTTGTCAGAAGATGTTAAGTGGATTATGGCCCATCATAATAAATATTCCCTGTGGAGAGACAGGGTACATTCTCATGAACAGAGAGTATGGAGCTGCCTCTTTTGACTTGTGCTTTCTAGTGCCTAGAAGTAGTCTTGAGCAGAGTTCTGCTCTGTTTACAACTGCACACACTTGTCTGCACAGATGAAAATGTTATTGGGCCAGTGCTGTCACTCTTGTGGCTGGAAATCACTGGCAGCCTGGATCCAAGCTGAAACACAGGTTAAACCTGACAAGTTAAAGAACATAGCAAGAGCTGCTGGCTCTTGAGTTGCCAGATGTTTGTAGATCCATGTGTGTCTGAAGGGGAACTGCCCATTAAATGTCTCAGTTTTAATAGGAAAAGAGGATGGGAAAGAAGAGCATATGACTCCATATGGCTCCCTCAGTGTGGCAGTAAATCCTTGTGTTAGTGGGGTGCAACTGTGAGGAAATACAGAGCTGTCTCCTGATGTTGCTGTTTCATAGCAAAAAATCCATGGAGGAGATGAAGAGGATATAGCTAATGTGGAGTGGATGGCTTCCTTTGGGGTTATGGCTTCCATGAACTTGTAAATGCAGCATTATAATAAAATATCTGACTTAACAGAGCAACTGTTAAGAACATTTAAATTGGTCTTTTTTCATGCATCTGCTGAAATTATTATGTTTGAAAATGTTTGGTTTGTATTCACAAAAGAAGTAAAATTTCCTGATTGTGGGCCATTTAGCACCTGTTTCTGCCCATAAGACTCAATCCACCTTTTCCAAAACCTTGTTTTAAGAAGGAAAACGATAGTTTCTTAGTTGTTCTTTATTACTGCACTGTGCTGTCCTACCCCTTCTCTGTAGTTTATTTACGTGATGTTTAGTTGTAAAGGATTTGACAAAGATAGATACCAGTATCAAGAAGGGGCACTATGATTTGTGTTACTACCAAGAGGTAATTCTTCTTCTTTAAATTGTAAGGTAGCTTTGGTTCCCCCCTCCCTACTAACAAAGCTTTCCCTATTAGCAAAAAGGAAACCACCTTCCTGACTTGGATTCTCCCAGCAGAAGTCAGGTTAAGCTTTATAGTGTAGTGGAAGTAACAAGTAATTAAGAATAACAAGCAATTGTGATTAAAAACTCAAAAGAAAACCTTCACTTTCAAGGGGCCATATGTTGGTAAAAGTGCTCCCCAGCTGAACCATATGGATGGGTGGAATGTGGGATCTCCTGCACATTGGGAAGAGCCCGTAATAATTTGTGACTTGACATATTATTGCCATGTTTCCTTTTGATCATGCCAGACATCCACAGGTCTCTGTCACATCCTTGTAGGAGAATGAACGTGGGTCTCTGCAAACTAAGTGTCTCGGTTTCAGAGTTAAAAGCAAGTGTGCCTTTAATTAAAGCAAGACCAGCTTCTAACAGAAGTTGCCTTGGTCAGATGATGCAGTCAGTGATCCTGTCCTGTCCCTTCTCTTGCTGAAACCTGGAAAAACAGTTGCAAGTACCATTTTGAAGGCTGTTTTGCCAAGTGTCTGGCAAATGCTTCATGTCAAAACATCCATCTTTTCCCTCTGTGGGTAAAGAAGGAGCCCAACTCACTCATATCTTCATTGGTCACACTAAGAAGGCTAAACACACCATCCAGGAAAATGCTTTAGCTTCAAAAGTGGAACTGCTCCTTTATCTTGTGGGGGCTGCTTTATACCTTTGTGGAAAAGGAAGCACAAAGTGCTGCTCTAGGGTAATAATACAGATGTATTAAGTCTGTAATCAACTTCAGCAGCTTCACGGAGACCTTGCAACAGGGTTTCAGGTTGAGATTTGTAGAAGAATGCGCAGTGATACCTTAGAAAGGGACATGATGACACCTCGTGTGTGTGTGTGTGTGTGTGTGTGTGTGTGTGTGTGTGTGTGTGTGAAGGAACTGCTGACACTGACATCTAATATCTTGAATATATATTCTGCTGTTGTACCTCCTGGCACAGCCTTGGTAGTGTCTTCATCCACTGCAACTTCAGGAAGCTCATCTGGTTGTGTGGCAGAGGATGTGATTACCAGCAGTGGCCTATGCCTAGCACTGCTGTGTGATTTGCAGAGGTACTTGTGAGATGCCTGAAGGGTGTTTATGTTAATGTTGCCATTTTCAGTAATCAACTCTTATTGATTTTTTTTCACAAGAAATCAAAGTTATTTTATAGGAAAATATTATGGAGTTTTCTCTTTGATCAATGGATTTTTGATTTCTAAAACTTGCAGCAACTTAGAAGCTCTTTTACTTTTTGTCCCCCTGTGCTTCAGCGCACACATAAACCCATTTTTGAACTAGTCTGGGAAGTGTTTGACATGGAACATTTGCTGATGTGTTGTTTTTCTTCTTAAGCCATCAGTGGACCAACTTGCTGCTTCCTTCTTGCATGAAAAAGTTGGCCCACCTCAATCACCCTTAGCAGCAGTGAACCCCAAAACAGCCAAAATAACCTCCATCTCTAACTTGCATGCAGGCAGCATCAAGTTTGGGAGGTCAGTAGTATGGTTTGCAAGTTCTTGCATTACACATTATCAGGAGAAATGTTTTTAATGGAATACAGAGTCAAACACAATCAATAAATTCAGGCCCTATAGGTATAGATTTAGGCATTGTGTATTCTTCCTTGTTTAGAGAAGCTTTTGCAGTCAGCTACCCTGCAGTGGGCTAATGCTGGCTGGCTGCCAGATGCCCACCCAGCTGCTCTCTCTCTCCCCAGCCTCAAGAGGACTGGCAGAGAAAGTAAGATGAAAAAGCTGAGTTGACATAAAGACAGGGAGATGGCTCAGCAATTACTGTCATGGGCAGAACAGATTTGATTTGGGGGAAACAAAGTTAATTTTCCTCTGTGGCCCGGGAGTGCTGGGCAGTGGGGGTTATGGCCAGTCCAGCGATGGTCAGTCAGCAGTGGGTCTGTTGTGGAGCCAGCTGTATCCAGCACAGGGCAGCCCCTGACCCCTTCTCACAGAAGCCCCCCTGCAGCCCCAGAGCCCAGCCTGGCCAGCACACACTCACATTTCCACCCTGTGCTGTGTGTGCAGCATGGCCCGGCCAGCCTGACCCCTGGCCTCCCAGCAGATGTCTCCAACTTTTCTTGCCTGCTGTCAGAGTAAGTAGGTGATGGGCTCTCACATGAATGTTGATCCTGAGCCTGGCTTGTGGAGGTCCTCTTTGATGTTTTATTTTGGCTTCTTGCCAGGGGGTCCGATTTTTAAAGCACAGGGGTAACGATCAGATTATTTTTATTATCCTGCTTTAGAATTCACTGTTCTGCAGACATCATTTCCTGCACTCTTGCTGGGTAGCAAAATGTCCCCAAGAAGGACACGCCACCAGATGCAAGATCTGTTCTGTGTTGCTGGGAGGAATAACACAAGGACTGCAAAAGTTGCCTGGCTGTTCAAATAGTAATGTCACAAACTGTGACTTGCTCTTCACTGCTTGGAAACAAGCACAATGCACCTGGTGGGTTAAGAAAAGCCTTCCTTGCTTTTGTTCTGGATACCTGGTGATGTGTGTGAGCATGTCGTAGTGCAAGAGTAAGTGTATGTTGCAGAAAAACTCAGTATAGAATTAATACCTGCTTGGAGGTTTCTATGTACTTAGGTGGGAAATTCAGCCTTATCAATCATTCTTTGTGTTTCACTCTTCAGAATAAGTACCATTCAGATTTATGGGCTGCCTAATTTATTAATCTGAGTAAAAAGAAGACAAAGATATATCTGATTCATTGAATATAATCTTCTGGGCAGATCAGGAAGATGAAGAAAAATACTGAGCGCTGGCTTGGAATAGAAATCTTCAAATATTATCATTTGATCTAGAAATAAACTGGCAGAGCACAAAGGTTGCCTACATTTAACATTCATAGCATTTTACTACTAGATACAGTGCTTACCTCAGATGTCAGAAAATAAGAGACTTTGCACAAAAGCTGGGTTTTATTCATTTTGTGACACTCTTCCTAATGCTACCAAAACCAGCATGTGTTGGTCTAATTGCCCTTCTGTATCTCCATTTTTATATCACTGTAGGTCTTTGGAATTTAGAAATTCTTGATTACCCTGTGTACTGTAACATTTGAAACTGTGCTTGAGCCTAACTGTATTTTGATGTCCCTGCTTTCTTTAAATGGCAGAAGCACTGAATATAAATTAGAATATATTAGCATTTTGCTGACTTAAAAGATGACATTTAGTGTGAGGCATAAAGAGTTAATCTTAGACTTTTAGCTCTGAGCTTACTTTATTGAGCTTCTGCATACACGTGTTAATTTTCTCAGATGAGGGATAATGGATGTCACTTGAGAAAACAATACTGATTTGGGTTCTTTCATAGTTTGTGGGTTTATGTCCCACATGGTATAGAAGCAGGCTCTGGGAGATTGCCTGAAATATGCCTGGCCTCTCAGCTGCACTAAAAATAATTCCTGCTTCCCTTATTTCTAGAAGTAATTCTGAGATGCTGCAAACCTTTACCAGCTCCTTGTTTAGGAAAAAGATTTCTCTTCAGTTTTCAAGTAACAATAAGGGAATGGTCTTTAGGTGTGACTGTTGCATTTCCTTTGTAAAAATGCATGTGTGTTGTGGATTTTGTTTTTGCTTTGTTTAATCACTTTTGTTATGAAGCATTCTTGATTGGGTGACCTTTCTTTGAGAGTAGCATTTCACATTGGATTTTGGCAAAATGGGTTTGATCATCCTTGCTTTACTAAGCACTAGCACCTAGATGACAGTAATTCACCCTCTAATACCCCCACAAAACCTATTTATGCAGAACTTGACATGATTTGCAGTCTCTGTAAAGGAGGAATATAGGACTTAAGCAGTGCCTAGAATTATTTTTTTGACCTCCATTTAAGTTATTGGAAGCATTAGGCTCTTCAGACAACTAACCTGTTCTCTAACATGGCACTTAGCAGCGTATAACAGAACTATCAGTTCTGTGGCATTCATGTGTCTCCCTCCTAACTTGAAGGTGGAAAAATTGCAAGGGAAATTGCTGTCCAGCAATGGAGAGTTTCAGGCAGCCAGTTAAATTGATTTTAGTAGTGATAATAGTCCAATGTAAGGCAACACAATCACAACCTCTTTATTAATATTTGCTGACTATTGTCCATTTTAACTGTAACACGTTGCCTGTGAATGCCAGTGAGCATCCCAATGCCAGGATACCCATGTGAGCTTTGTCATCTGCAGCACATACAGGTACAGAGGTGTTATTTTATTTGTTTGTTTCTGGAAACAGAAAAAAATGCTGGCAACTAAGAGATTGTAGAGATGTTTTTTTCCAACACCAATTTTAAAGAAGTGTGTGAATGGAAAAATTTGTTTCTGAGAATTCAGATAACATCTGCATTAATATGGTATATTGTAAGGATCATTAATGTTCAGAGTATATTATCAGGTGTTTTCTAATGCACTTTTGATGAGCTGTAATGATGCTTGCTGTAGTGTTTTTTCATCTCTACTCTCCCTCCCTTCTTTTTTCTGCTTGATTGTAATAATGACTTAACCCAGGTGGTAGACTCTATCCAGAAAGTGCCCAAGGGAAATATTATTCCCTAGTACCAGCAAACATCACAGATAGTCATTGAGTTCACTGTGAAGTTTCCTCAGGAGGGAAGATCTTGGATCACCCCTTGGGTATCTGGACCTGCCCCACATTTGCAGTGTAATAATCTGGCTTTGCGATGAGATGGAGAAATGGCAGAGAGAAACAAGATGAAAAATGGAAGTAGAAGGGAAGGAAAAAAGCCAGTCATATGTGGTACCTTTTGAAATAACTGATTTTTGTTACAATATAACTTGTCATGGAATAAGGTCCTGGAAAGTATTTGGATCATTTTGAGATTATTATTAAAGAGCGCAGTGCAGTTCCAAATGACAAGGATGAGTGCAAGGATAGAGATTCTTCCCTTTGGATATCTCAGGGTATTGGTTGGTTATGATCCTGCTAGAAAATACTTCTGTTTTTTAGATATGACTGATATTTGTTCTTAATATTTGTCTTTTGTAGCTCTCTTAATCTGCATTATCAGCTAGGAAATGTGTTTTAAGCTCTGGTTCCCTGGTCTTTGTTATGCCACCCAGTTGCACAGAACAGCAAGCTTTAAATAAATGTCATGGATATGCTGTAGCTTTGTCAGGAAGACAAGGTGCCTAAAAGTGAAAAACTGAAAATGCAGGCAATGGTGATAGAAAAATACTACACATGCTTTTCAACTGAGCAAAGTCTTTGTAGTAGTGGGTGTGCAGAGTGTCTGGTATCACTCACTGTGTGCCCTTAGGATTTACTGGCAGTAGCCAGCTCAGGCACCACAAGCAAGAGTAAATCACACTGGTTGTTCAAAAGATGGGCTCTTGTAAGTTTACCCAGATTTACATGCATGTGAAAAGAAGGGGCTTCTTTGTTTTTTTAGTTTTTTCCAAACCTCTGTTTCTTTGTTTGTAGAAGAATTCAAAAATAAAGTACCCAGGAAGAAAATTATGCTGTTAGGTTGCTTTTGGCTATGTTATATTGAAAGCTATACTTTGCAAATGTAATCTGTAGCAGCAAACGGTGTACAAAAGGAAAAGGAGTCATGTTGTTGCACACAACGTTTTCCATTTTCTGTATAAAAGCTTGTTTAAATAATTTTGTGCCCTCCCCTTTTCACTGCCTTTCTTAGGCAGCTGAGTGCATGCCCCTGTCAGCCCAGGGCCATGCACCTGGTGTGGGGGACCTTTCACAGCAAAGGGGGCTCAGGCAGCAGGGAGGCTCAGGCAGCTCCCCCACCAGTGGCTGTTTGCCTGGGACAGGTTTTCTTTGAGGTTGTACTTGGTCTGTGAAATGCTTTGTACTATCTTTTAATCCACCCTCATCTGCCCCCTTAATATTCTCCATGGATGGGGCAGGACTAGAAGGGCACTCTGCAAGTCTCCTAAAATGGAAATGAAAAACCTAAGTGATATCTGGCCCAAAACTGTTTTAGATTTCTCTTGGAAAAAAAAGGAGGCTTTTTAGTGGTCTTTTACTTCTGGGAGCATGGTTTCCCTCCCCAGTGAGATGCATTTTGTGTCAGCTGTTTCTATATTAAAAAAAATAGTCTCCTGAAATAACTGCTTTTGGCTTGTCAGCATCTGGCAGCCCTCTCCTCCTGAAGCAGGCACCGCCAAGGTCCCATGTCAGCAGGAAGGGCCCCTCTCTCCCTGTATGGCCCCTGCAGAGAGGGGGTGCCTGGGGTCACAAGTGGGGCAGCCCAAATGGATTGCACTGCGCCTGCTTCTGATGTGCCTGGCCCGTGCTTGCACACAACGATTAAATTTCTGCTCTTGTCAGTCCATTAAACCTCCCAAAGTGATTTGTTCTCCCCAGAGAATCACAGGAGAGGGGGTGGAAAGGTAAAAAGAGAAAGGAGAAAAATAAAGAAGGGCTGGCAGGAGGAGAGGACAAACCAAAAATGAGTAAAACAGAGCTGCTGAATCCCATAGCCAAGTATTACATTATAGACTCCCAGTTTGGATATAAACAAAATGTTTTCTTAGAGCAGAAGTACATCCAAAACTTAAATATTTTCCAGAGGTGAACCAGACGTGCTCTGTCCTGCCTCAGGAGCAGGAGGAGGTGACTCACCTCTGGCACCTCTCAGCCCCCAGCCCTCTCTCTGCTCATGCCCCTCTTTGCAGTGCCAGCAGGACGGTTCTGAGGGGTTGCTTGTGTTGCACAGCTGGGTTTGGGTGATTCCAGCTGCCCAGGGCAGGTACCTGGCTGGCCTGGTCTCTGGCTCCTGCAGCAGCTGCATCTCTCACTGCTGCTGGGTGCTCTGTGCAGCTGCCATGTGCCTCACGGCCCTGGTGTGAGCAGCCAGCTTTGCTGATGTATTTATTGTGTGACACTGCTCAGCTGGATGGGTTTTGGAGGCTGGTGGTGAGGCTCACTCAGCTCAGTGTGACAGTGGCCACCACACAGTGTCTTCCTGGAGTGTCCCTCCAAGGGGGCTGAGGACAGAGCAGGACAAGGCTGAGTCTCTTGATGGGTTTCAGGACACCCAGTTTCTTGGTTTTGAGGAGTCCATATTTCTTAAAATATCATCCAGCTAAAAGAAACAAAAAATACCGTGCCTAAAGAGCACAAATGTTGTCACCAAAGCTAACAGAAGTAAGGAAATTAATACTTATAGTTGACCTCCAATACCTAGGCACAGTGGGGTGTAGCAAGGAAGTAGTTAGAAAGGCACCATGGTGAGCCTTGCAGTGAATTACCTTACTTTTATTAACTTTCTGACAACCTCAGTGAATTTCCTTTCTTTTTATGAAGTGATTAAAAAACCTAATCAGATCGTGTAATTAAAATATATAATTGCACAATCTCAGAGTTTTTCATAATTACTGTACACGGTAAATATTGTTACCTGATAACACTTTGCACAAAAATTCTGATGAATTTGATGGTTAGGAGGTGTCTGATTTCCAGTGTTTGCAATGGAACCTTCTCTAGTGGCACTAGATAGATAGTAAAATGTTTTAAAATGGAAACTATAGTGAGGCTCTAAAATAATGACTCGGTTGTCCTTTTTTAAAGCTTTTGTACATATTGGGCAGCTGGTAAGTGTTGACATGGTGTGTTTCTGTGCATTTATAATGGCTGTTTCCTTCATGCTCACACCTCTGCTTCTGTTTTGTTAGGCACCACCCACTGGAAAATGGGTGTTTTGATACAAAGCAACACAGTAAGAAAAAAATCGGATCAAATCCAGTATCTCAATTGCAGCCAAAGAACTGAATTAAAATGAAGTCCCTCTTAAGCCTGTGTACAATGACTTCAGGATAGACATGATATTGCAGCCTTCCTGATGTCAGGTAGCCAGGAGACCCTGGACTATGGTTGTGTTCATAGAAAGTCCAAAGATGCAAGGTATGATAATCCTAAATAATGGGAAAATTGTTACCCAAAACCAACCGAACAAAAAAAGGTTGGATGTGTCTTTAAAATCAGCTCCCAGGTGTGAGGAAGCAGTTACTGAGTTTTCATTAATTTGTCCGATTTTGTTTGTTTTGGAAAGGGTGAGATGGGCTAAAGATCTTTTAGACAGCAGCATGGTTTATTAGTGGTCAGAAAACTCTTCTGTCCTGAAAATTTTTGCTTATTGACTAGAACTAAAACACATTTCAGAAAAGCCTTGAGAAAACATGTAAATAATATGTGAATTGTATCTGGGGAGCCTTATTCTCTCACTCTCCTGTGGGAGACAGCCGAGCTGCCCAGTCTGTACTCCTGTCTGGGCAGGGAGCTTTGGCTGTGGGTCTGGGAAGGGCAAAACCAAACAGATTGCAGGGAGATGGTGAGAGGTTTTCATTATTTAGGTATATTTAGGACAGTAGGATTTTTTGCAAATGAATTTGGTCTGAGTTTTAAAATTCTTTGTGTTGTTTATGAAAACAATAGTTTTTCATTTCCATGGTGGGGGTGTGTGTGTTGTCAGCCATTAATTGACTGGAGATGTTTTTTTAACACATCTGGTTTTGGAGGTACAAGTGTGTCTTTTAAACCTCTGATGCCTGATTTCCCAGAGAGATCTTGGTTGTTTATTTTTTATAGAGTCTTTTGCTTTTTCTGTTTTGATTTTTTGACCATTTTTCCTGTGCAGAAAATGTGCTCCTACCCTAAATATCCACTTCCAGCTTCCACCCATGTTTAATTTAGGGGACTCTTCTGTAGAAAGCCTGTACCTTTCTGTAAAAAGCCTTGCTGTACCTTTAGTGTCAAGATGTACTTTTGGAGGGTACATTCAATCTCTCTCTCCCCACGGCCTCCTCATTCCTTTTACTGAGTTGTTTAGTCTATTAACATTCCCAGATACTTTTTTGTCAGCATAACCAGTCCTCATCATGTGGGTAAAGTTAGAGAGAAAGTTATTGATTATAGCTTTTCCCTTTATTTCATTTAAATCTCTGATATCAGTGCCAATGTCTGTGTGACACTGCTCTCAAATTGAAGGAGTGCTGTTAGTGAGTTGTTGGGGAAACATATTTGTTTGCACATGCCAAGACATTTGCTGTCCCTCCTTCTCTTCAGGGATGAATTGAGATGATTCAGTGTACACTCCAACCCTAATTTTAATCCCATTTAAACAAATAATTGTGCCCTGCACCTTTCCTTGTTGTAAATTCACTCTCTCATGTATCTGTGGCCAAGGCACAAAGACAGTTACTAACTAGAATAAATCATACAGTTCACATTTTGTGGGAAAACCTGCATTGGTAGTTAAACTAGAGCCATCTGAATAGAGAAAATGAGCACCTAAGACTGTAAAACAATTCAGGAGGAAGGTGTCCTTGCTACAGGGGACTTTGAGGAAAGTGCCCCTCTTCTGGTCTGTGGGCAGTGTGGTGCTTGCAGCTGGGGCTGGGAGCACAGCAGGGATGGAGGGGAGGTTCCTGCCAGGCTCTGCATGGCTCCTGGCAGGAGGGCAGCAGGGCTGGAGGGGCTGTTGTCTCCTGCTTGGATTCGCTCTGGCTCCCCAGCTGCGCTCCCCCCTCCTGCCTGCCTGCACTGATGAGCATCCTCCCTACGGGAGGCTTTCTCCGGAGCATGGTCGCTGCTGACTGACAACCTGAGAAGCCTCTAAAGAATTTAAGGATTCTTTAAAGTCATTTAGAGATTCAAAAAGTCTCTCACAAACTTGTGGTGTAGGAGATGGGGCACCTGGGCTGCTCTCAGTGCTGGGTACCCACAGGAGAGGGATATCTGGTGCTCTGTGACACATAGGTGCTGGCAGTGGGCACCATGGGGCTCATCGCCTGCAGCCTGAATAGGGACTCAGCAGTGTTGGGCATGGGATCCCTCCCTGAGCTGCACCAATGGAGTTGGGAGCTCGAGGAAAAGAGACCTTGGCTGTTGCCACAGCTTTTCTTTTGAAGGTGCAGTTGCACGATTTGTCATCGGGCCCTTCAGTCAAAAGGGCAAAGATGTGTTGGAAGCAGAGAGCAGCTTTTGGTGGATGGTTTTGTTGTGTGGTGCAGTGCAAGTCCTCAGATCACAGATGCTGGGTCACTGACGGTTAAACTTGAAAGGACTCTCATGCAGCACATTTGTTGTAGGGAAACACTGGTGTACCGAGAGCAATCTTACCGGGTGGCAAATGTGTCTGTTTGCTTGCTCGTTTTAAAAGTCTCTTCTTGTTTAAAATGGTGGGTACTGTTAGGAAAAAAGAAGTAGCATTACCATACAGCGCAGAATACATGTCTCTCCCAGGCAAGCCATGCTGTTTGACTTTCATCTTGCATAGTAAAAAACCTATAGTTATTTTCTTTTTAAGCCTTTCAGTTATTTCTGTCAGGTATTGATAAGTGGAGAACTTCCTTCCCACCTCTGTTTCATGCAGTTCCCCTCAGGCCAGTTACAAACATTGTGCAGATTCATGACCAATGTTTATGATAATCAGGAATGTGCTTCATATTCACCAGTATGCTGTTACATTTGTGGGTACTCTGTTTAAATTTTAAATGAATTAATTTCTTAAAAATTGTTCACTAACAAACCCAAAGCCTTACTAATTGTACTTTGCCCTAATGCACACCATCCCTAAGGAATGGGAGATTTACTCAGCTGGAGCAAACCCCATTTCCAGTCTTGGGTCAGATGGAGCTGGCAGCTTCTTCAGCTCCAGGGATATCCACTGGGGTCACTGGGGCACACAGGCCCCTCCAAAACCAGGCAGATGGAGGCCTTGAGGGGCTGCACTCACCAGACATGTGGAAGTTGTGATATTTGCAAGTGCAGCTTCATTTCCGTTCATGGTGTTTGCACGAAATCTTAATTCTGAATTCACTAAAGGGACAGGAATACATGCACCTTTCTGAAAATATCTCTAATAGAACTGGCTATATCTCATATTTATGTCACTTGAGTTTTGAGGAGTGTTGAGTAACTGCTGTTCCTATTGAATTCAATGGGATTGCTGTGAATACAAAACACATTTGGAAGTCAGAACAATAATGTGTGTGCATAGCTATAAAACAGGTTACTTGATACTGTTTGTCACATGTAATTTAGTTTTCTTCCCTTCTTCTTTGAAGGCAGTATAAAATCTGGATGTTGTTGGTTTTTACTGTTTGTTTATTGCTGAGTAATTTCAGCCAACATGTGTTTTTCTGCATTAAGTCTATTCATCATGAACATCAATCCATTGAGATTGGAAGTGTGTCTCAGTTTTCCCACCTAGATCAAAATAAGAGTCTGGAACAGCCTCCTTCTTTTTAACTTAACAAACTGGTTTTATTTTCCCCTGCAACTTGCTCTAATAATATAACCAGCTTTAAGTTCCTCAGGCTGGAAAGCTTGGCGGTAAAGTTCTGTGCAGGGCAGAGTGTGAAACATAAGGTTTTTCTCAGGTTTGAAACTTGGCAATTGTCTTCTCTTCTACTGAGCATTGATGGAAAATACTAATTTAGAAGTAGAATTCTGTTCTCTGGAAAGTACTTATCCTCTATTAGAGACAGGGACTGCAAACCCATTTTCTTACAGGTCAGGTCACCACATAAGATCAGTTGAAGATCAGTTGAAGAAAGCCACTCTAGCAATGCAGTCAGTTCTGGTGACCTCAGCCAGAGGGCACAGAGTGGTTTTTGTCCATTTTCTCACTTCTAGTGGTTGTTTTGCCTCACAGCTGATTCATGACATCAGAGTAGAAAGAGCTCTGCAGAAATGGAAAGGCCACTCTAGTATTCTCTACCAGCACAGAAGCAGATAGCCATTTGTCTTAGTAGTGACAGCAGATTATCAGAGAACTCTTGGTGAAGCTGTCTTTGTCCTAGTTTGCCACTGCCCCAGTTTTAAAGGCACTTGCTTCTCCAGACTGCTGCCCACACCATGAAAATGAGCTCTGACTTGATTCTGCACAAGCTGAATATGCTGTGGGAAAGAAAGTGCTGCTTGTCCTTGTCAGTGCTGACTTCCAGAACTCACTGCTCACTGTGCAGGCTATGACCCTTAAATGAATTTTATGAATGAGCTAAATGTATTGTAATTGATTACTTCACTTGAAAGTACAATGTAAAATCATGAAAACGAGCACAATAAAACATTAAATTAAATCCCACCAATCTGGTCCATTAGTGAAGAAAAGTCTGTATCTCTTTACTTTCAGATTTGCATTCAGTGAGTTTCTGCAAACAGCAGCCAGTCTGTGTTTCTGGTGCTATGGTTGTGAGCTGAGGGAAAGAGCTTGGGCTGAGTCTGTGTGACCGCATGTGCCTGAGGGCACTCAGCAAAACAGCCTGAGAACAGGTGCCTGCTGAATTTGAGAGCTGCCTGATCAGATGGGAGGGAGGAAATCGTAAATCTAGGAAATTCATCTGATGCATTTCATCCCACCAGAAAGGCTGTCCCACTGGCCACATTTCCATGAGCAGCTCAGTCTCAGTCTCAGGTGTGTGCTGTGTGGGAACACCCTCCCTGCTAACAGCAGCAAAACGCAAGGAAGGGAAAACATCTCAATACAGAGATGAGAAAACGCATGAAGTGATGCATGTATTGCAGAGAGCTGCACAGAGGCTGATGTTCTTCCACTGCTCTGGGCTGGATCTTTGGCTCTGCAAAGGGGCGGTGCAGGGCCCAGGGCTGGCCCCACTCGTGCTGTGATGAGGGCAGGCTCTGCAAAGCTGCTGTGAGAGCTGCTCAGATCACTGCAGCCACCCTGCTTGCATCCCTATGCTCAGATAAAAAAGAAAGCTCTTAACTGCTGAGTGTTGTCTCTTTGTTTTGCATAATCAAGTGTTGAAATCATGATAAATGTTGACATCGAGTAGCCAGAAGAGCAGAATATAATTGTGTAAGGCCAATGAGGTCATATGAAGTTTGTGCTCTGGCTAACATAATATGTAGAAATATTACTAACAATTAGCATAAGTATTGCCGTTTATTATAACTAATTTTACAACTAATTATTATAAGTAATAATTATTCTACTAGGATTTTTTTCCTGAGGGCTTTGTCATTCCTAATGTTTGAAAGCTGTAGATGTTGTAGCTGAAACCCCAATTCTGCAATATTCTCTCAATGTGACTGTTGCATCCGCGCTGCATCTGTGTGACTCCATATAGTTTTGTTCTTTTACATCTGTCTTACAACGTGCCCTTTTGCTAAATGCTCTGTAGGCATCAAAGCAGGCAAGAATGACACAGGACCCTCTAGGTAGCAGGGTAAGCAGAAGCAGCAAGCTATTAAGATCTTCCTGTTATTTCATTGATGATTTTGTAGGTATCATCTTCTAATCTCATTTTAAAAAGACAGAATGGGCATTTGAATATTTCTGAGGAGACAATTGCTAAGCAAAATATATATATAATCCTACCATTTTGGTAGGAATAGGGTGAGTTATTATTGATTCACAGAGCACGACAAAACATCACTGCATGAATTAGCAAACAGCTGTTTCTAATTTGAGTTTAGAACTGTACACAGAGGAACTTGTTTTAGTGTTCACTCCTTTCATTTATAATGAATTTTAATTACCGCTACAGGTGAGAAAAATGTAGAAACAAGCTTGTATCTTGTGGAAGAAACAAAGGAGAGACAGATGCTAACAGATTTACAGTCTGTGATAAAAGGAATGTTTTGGTACACTTTACATGTAATTAGAGTGCAGCTGTTTTCAGTCCCAAGTCCATGATGCACAGCAGAATATAGTATCTGCTGCTTTTCCAAAGGGAGTAAAGAAAAACAGTGATTCAACTCTGAAAGCATTTAGTTTATTCCTAGATCTAACATAAAACTTTCTCCTCCAGCCCTATTATGCCATTTATCGAAGCGTGAAATAACTTACTTAATGATATGTTAATTTTTTTGTTACCAGCAAAATAGAGATTGTTTGACATAAGGAAAAATAATGTTAAAAATAACATTTTATCATCTGCTCAGAATTATGGATCACCCTGTCGATGGTCATTACTGAGCCTTGCTATCTCTGCTAATGGGAGACAAGGGATCAGGCATGCATTGCTCTGCCTTAACAAGTTTCTGTATATCAGCTAAGCTTCAATAGACATCTTTGTGTGTACTTTTAACTTGCAGTATAAAAAAGACTAATTAGATGTATCTTTGATCACTACAAAAAGGTTTAAACAAAGACAGCAAGGTTTAAACTGTCTATGTGTAACTGTTTATCTGTGGCAGACATCCCAGCAAGTTTGGTGTTTGAAATTCTGCACTACATCTTGTGCTGATTTTGTATTCTAAATACAAAGTTACTCTCTGCATGAGAAGAAAAATCAGATTATATATACTTTCCATTGAGCCAGACGTCTTCCTTCTTTTTAAAAAAATCACTATAAAATGAATTGCAGTACAAAGCTGAGAAAGTGGGAAAAGAGTCACTAACCTTTGGTAATTTAGTCCAACAAAAATGCTTACCTCATAAACATGGGATTAGGTATGGGATTGAATTTTTCTCAAGTCAGAGATTTGAGTCTCAATTTTTCTCAACATGGGATTGAATTTTTCTCAAGTCAGAGATAATAATGAAAGCAATGCCTCTGGTGCCGCTTACATTAGCACCTCTTAGACTTTTATCCAATTTCATGTTTGCTTTGAAATACTTACATACAAATATGTATGTATGTATGTATGTATGTATGTATAGAATAGCATAGTGCCTTAAAATACAGAACTCTGACCTGTTTGGTGAAGAAGCTGATGTTACTGAAGTGTGAAGCTCTGTGTAGAGTTCTTCAGAGCAGTGTGGACTTCCCAGGTCCCCCTCCCTGCCTTGGCTAAGGGTGGGTTAAGCAGCTCTGGGAGACAGTTGCATGATATTTTTTGAGAAATAACTATAATAAGTTGCAGAAATCCTTCTTCTCTCATTTAGTGAAGTGTGCTTGAGTGTTCAGTAGTGCTGGGTGTCAGTGACAGTGCCATTCAGTGCTAGATCCAGTGTCAGTGTACAAGGACTTTCATTGCCACAGGGGCTGGTGGGTCACAGTCCATTATTGCCTTCTGTGATGCAATGAACAGAAATGTTCATTGAAGCTAATAAATGCATAAAAAAATTGAGTTTGGAATATTATTGGTACTTCTAATTATTTCTTATAACTGTGAAGGAAATGTGCAGGAAAATGGGACTAAACACTCCAACAAAATAATTAAACAAAAAGTTGTCACAGTGCACTGAAAATGTTGAACTTAAAACATTTGCTATGTAAACTTGATCTGCATTATTTCACACCAGCACTGCAGTGTAAATGAGCAGCGTATGCCATGTGAGGTTCTTACTATAATCCATTGTAATGTCTATCCCTGGCTTTAATACATAGTGCAGCAATGCAAAATTTGCTGTAACCAGTACTGAGGATTTGTCAGTCCTCAATCTCTGTGTTTTATTCTCATAGTTAAGCATCTGCAATAATAATAATTATTGAAATTGATAGCATTTCTATTAGACTTTCCATCTGAGGATGTCTCAGGGTTTTCACAGCAATACAGAAGTAAGCCCTACAATTTGCCCTTGAGAAGCAGATGGCTTTTTGCTATTATGGAGATGAGGAACTGAAGCACAGTTCAGAAGCGTGTCTTATGATGCCAAGCTTGCAAGCTTGTTTTCAAAAGTTACTTTTTTGGGTGCAAGAATTCCGTCAACTTTCAACAGCGTAAAGCATTTTCAGTGCTTTGACCATCTGTAAGTTGTGTATCGTGGAGGGATTCAGAAAGAATCAGAAGTCTGAGCTTAAACAGCAATCCTTCCTTCAACAATCAATTTCAGGGTTTTGTGTTTGTTAATTTAAGTATTTCTCTTGTGTACTAGCTCTGTGCAAGAGGAATAAACCTGATAGAATAAAATCACATTCTAAATCTGACCTCCTTGGTTTATTGTCCCATATGGAGATGCCTTCTGGGCTCAGGAGGGGAGTCTTAAAGATGTTTCTTTGGCCAGCCCCTGGATTTTTCTGATGCCTGGGGCTGGTTGTGCAAGCTCTTCTGAGCCCTGTGGTGCTCAGTCTGTGCTGGTGGCACTGGGAGGAGCTGGCCTGCTGTAGAGCCCATTGCAGCGTTCCCGTGCTGTGGAGGGATGCACAGAGGCCCTGTGGAAGTGCCCCCTGAGCTCCCCACACATAGGGGAGACAGAGTGGGGAGATTTTCTGTGGAGGGGGATCCAGTGATACTCTGTTGGTGAACAACAGCTTTAGGCAAGGATGAGCTTTAGGTCCAGGTCAGCAAATGTGATCTCTGTGCATGTGTTTTGTTCTTGAAAGGAAAAGCAATCAGCTGGGGGTAGCCTGGGTTTGTGCACTTCCTGCCCAGGAATGTGGCCCCCAGGGCTGGGTGAGCTGGGGGAGCTCAGCTGGGGAGCTGAGCAAGAAAATGAAGCTCTGCTCAAAGTTCAGCAGGAGTGAACTGTTTCCAGCTACCTGTGGACAGGGAGATGGGAAGGTGTTTGCAGGGACTGTGAAATTGTGTCTGGTTGATTATATTTCTATTAGCAAAATGACTCTGGAATAATAAATATATCAATGTCAGCAGTGTATGCTGAGATGGCAGTGCTGCTTACTCCTGGCAATCTGTGATGAGCCATTTGTCTCCCTTCTACGAGAGACCACATCTTTTTAAAACTTCATTTTATTGTTTTAGCTTCATGAATATGTCTCTGAACTTGGCTTGTGTTATCTGGAAGAAAAATAGAGAATGAAGTATGATTTATACTGCATTTTGGCCAAATTGTTCTTCTTAAAAGGAAAAATACATTTATTGAATGCATTGAGGCTGGAATTAGCTCCTCACTGATGATGATAAATGCTTGCAGTCCTGTAAACGTGCTGAACATTAAGTTGCTAAATTACTGTACCACTTTGAGATTGATTATCAAGAATGGCCCTTTAAGCTTCATGACCTGCACATATATCCTGAGGACTACTGGCATCCTGAAGCCTCCTTAATGCTCTTTTTTTTCCTAATTAAACTTTTTATTGAATTTTCTTACCCTTTTAATACTTGTTTTGATTCTCTTATGCGCAAATGACAAAAGCCTTGCACCAGCCATGTGATTCTCTATTTTAGAACAGTCCCACTTTGCAGGATTAGCCATTTTAATGACTTTAATCTCCTTTTTGAAAGTGATTTTTCTCATTCTGCTACATTCCTTTGATTGCATTAATGTAGAATTATTATTCTAACCATCTTTTCCAGACATGTCATACCACATCTAAAATATATCTTCCCACTAAAATATTACTGTGGTAAAATACCTTAGAATTTTCTCCTCAGTTCATTATAGGTCTTTTCTTCAATTTAATATGGCAAGTTAAAATTAACAGGGCCATTATTCATTCATTCCATAAAGAGATTAATGATAATGAGTTTTCCCTAATTTCTTCAGTTTAGGTGTTCAGTAATTTAGTATCTTGTTAGTAAGAAATCCATGTAGGTTGTTTCTTGTGCTTAAAGTTTCTTCTAAAATTCTTTTTAATCAATAAAATTATGAGAAAAATCCTGGAATATAAAGAATCAAGAAATTAAACATGAAAATTGGTAAAAGGTCTAACTGAAGCTAACAAAAGGAGATAATCTTTGCGTTCTATGTAAACACTTCCATTTTATGACAAATCCAGCTTTCCAACCTGAGAAATGTTATTTTTTTAAAATCCAAATTATATTAGCAAAGGCTTTGTGCTTCACTCACAAAGTAGTACTAATACCAGCTTTCTTTGATTTTGTTTTCTGAATAGCTCAATATGTTTGAAGAGCAGCAGCTGGAGAGGAACTGGCTCTATTTGAGTGTTAGACTGTGTATTGAGGTAGATCTGTTCATTTCAGAGGAAAGAGACTTTCTAGAGATTTGTTGAGTTTGCGTGGTGGGCCAATGTAATGGTTGGCATACGTGCATATGGATGTAAATAAGTTAAAGCAGTTGGCCCAGCCTGTGTTACCCCTGGATTTGGCCCACGGCATCTCAGGTTTCCGAGCCGAACAATGGAGCTTTATTCGGTGGAGGCGTTTGGAGAGCTCGGCCTCTCTCAGCTCAGCCCTTCCTGCGTGCCCCGCCGCTCCACACACGACTGCGAGAGGGGGCATATTTCAAATGCACGTGTTTCTACAAACATTTCTGCAAACAGACATATAAAATTATTGTAATTACAGCCAGTAAGCCCGAGCAGTAACTAACAAATGGTGGGGTGCTTTTCCTCTTGTTGTTTTTCTCCTTTCTCCCCCTCTCTGTAGACAGCAGCAGCGGCACAAACGCAACATGTGCTGCCCTAGTTCAGGCCCAGCATCCCCCTCGTGCTCCCCTTTGTCTCCTTGCCCCTGGAGGAGCCCAGCTGGTGAGAGGAGGGAATTAGGCAGCCCTGAGCTACCGGTACCTCCCCGGGGCCCCTAATCCGGGCGCTGGCAGCCGGCTGCCTCTTCCCTCCGACGGCCCGTGGCCGCAGGTCCGTGGGGACGGAGCCCCGGATACGGCTGGCGGCAAAGCTGGGGGATGGCGGGGGCCGGGGCCTCCCCTGGGGCTCCGCAAAGCTGTGCTGGCAGCGCGGTGGGCGGCGGAGGTGGCTTAAATTGGGAACATGAGGCTTTGTTGCAGCTGCAGAGAGAGAGCCGTTCGTGGTCGGGGGAGTCAAGCCTGAGAAAAGTTTACATAAAAATCAGGAGCTCCTTGTCTGTGTTCTAGGCTTGGGCTCCGCCGGATTTGGAGGAGCTAGTTGAGCGCAAAGACCTTGAGCATCTTAAAAGCGCGGATGCTCGCTGAGAGTCGAGGTGCATTTCGGGAGCAGGAAGAAGCAGCTTCTTGGTGTCCAGCATCGCTCTGGAGTGGGAGGTTTAGTTAAACCAGGGAGCAGAGCTCCCTGGGGAGCAGGGGGTGCAGAGAGCAGACGCCTGACCTGGAAAATAGACGTCCCCATCGTGCCGGAAAAGTTGTTTGGGGTGTGCTTATTTTGGGGTGTGCTTATTTGGTTTAGTTTTTTCCAAGGTCGCTGCTCTCTTTCTTTACCTGGGATGAAAAAGCAGATGTTTGCCAGAGCAGACGGTGCTGCAGGAGCTGCCTGGTACGGTGGTGATACCCTCATTAGCCGAGCCCTTCTCTGAGAGCTCCTTGCCAAACTTGTGCCTTCTCTACTTGTGCCTTCTCCGCCTGGAGAATGTGTAGTTGGCAGGCACGAGGAGTGCGCGTGTGGCAGCCTACACACGCAGTCAGGGATTTTTTTATTGGTTTGTTTTAGTAAAAACTGAAGTATTTAAAACATTAAATGTTTTATAAGGACGGTATATCTTGAGAACCGGCTCCTTTTTAGAATCTCCAAATGTTTGCATGGTCAGCACCTTCCATCATTTACATGAACTTTATTTTTGCTTCATTCTGTGGTTTAGTTTGATATCAGACTAGTGGCAGTTATGTTTCATTCAACATCTCTGCATTTGTTGGAATTAGGATATTTGAACTCACTCTCTTATGTTTCTTGTTAACAATTCTGTTAATGAAAGCTGACAACATTTTATGTATTTTTCCTAAAAAGACTGTGGGGCTGCTGGAGCTGGTGCTGTGTTTCTTTATGGTAATGAGGCTGGGCCATTTTTAGTTTATCCTGAACTTGATTCTTTTGTGATGTCTAGAGATCTCCAGTGGTGATTTTCCCGGGCTTTAAAAAAATTTGTTTGATTTTGTACCAAGAGAGCAACATTACCTTTTATAAAAGCAAACATGGTAATGGTGCAGATCTCTTCTCTGATTTTTTTGAGCTCTCTCAAATCTGATGCTTTTATTTCACCTAGATGTTCAGCTCTGCCTTTGAGCAGGCTTTCATTCTGTTACAGTTTTGAGACAGAACTGAAGGATTTTTTTAATGGAGACATTACTTAAAATCATCTTGATTTAGCATTTAACAGACCCACAAATTCACAGGTGATCACTTAACACTGTAGCTTTCTGAAGTGTTTGTATTGCTTCATTGCACATTGTATTTCGCTTTCTTTATTCATTGTTTATTGCTTTACAGTACAGTGAGCAGGTGTTAAACCTGCTAAAGAAAAACGCTTTTTATTAACACTATGTGTTGGCATATTTGTGAATTATGTGTACAAATATATTTTTATTTCTCTTTCTCAAACCTCCTTTCAAATTCAAGAGGGTTTATTGGGGGTTTTTTTTGAGTGGATTTTTTTTCTTTTAATGCTGTAGTAGCAGAAGCCCATAGTGTTGTTGAGAGCTTTGTCCTTATTTCACAGATGCACTGGGAATTGTTTTTAATCTCCTTTCTGCTTTCCCATTACAGATGGTGATGACGACCCACAACTCTCCTGGGTGGCTTCATCTCCCTCCAGCAAAGATGTTGCATCACCCACTCAGATGATAGGAGATGGGTGTGATCTTGGCATCGGGGAGGAGGAAGGGGGGACTGGCCTGCCGTATCCCTGTCAGTTTTGTGATAAGTCCTTCATTCGCCTGAGCTACCTTAAAAGGCACGAGCAGATCCACAGTGACAAACTACCTTTCAAATGCACCTACTGTAGCCGGCTTTTTAAGCACAAGAGGAGTAGGGATCGTCACATAAAGCTTCACACAGGGGATAAAAAGTACCATTGCCACGAATGCGAGGCTGCATTCTCCCGCAGCGACCACCTCAAAATCCACCTGAAAACCCACAGTTCCAGCAAACCATTCAAGTGTACTGTGTGTAAACGTGGGTTTTCATCTACCAGCTCATTGCAGAGTCACATGCAAGCTCATAAAAAGAACAAGGAACATATGGCAAAGACTGAGAAAGAGGTGAAGAAGGATGATTTTATGTGTGATTACTGTGAAGAGACATTCAGTCAGACTGAAGATTTGGAGAAGCACGTAATGACACGCCACCCACAGCTTTCCGAGAAGGCAGATTTGCAGTGTATTCATTGCCCTGAAGTATTTGTAGACGAAAACTCACTGCTCTCACACATTCATCAAGCCCATGCCAACAAGAAACACAAGTGCCCTATGTGCCCAGAGCAGTTTTCTTCAGTGGAGGAAGTCTATTGCCACTTGGACAGCCACAGACAACCTGACTCCAGCAACCACAGCATCAGCCCTGACCCAGTCCTGGGGAGTGTGGCGTCCATGAGCAGCGCAACGCCGGACTCCAGCGCGTCAGTGGAAAGAGGTTCCACTCCAGATTCGACCTTAAAGCCTTTGAGAGGACAAAAGAAAACCAGGTCTGTTGACAGAGAAGATGGCCAGAACTGGTCTAAAGTTACTTACAGCTGTCCCTACTGCTCGAAGCGTGACTTCAACAGCCTTGCTGTTCTGGAGATCCATCTGAAGACCATTCATGCAGATAAACCTCAGCAAAGCCACACGTGCCAGATCTGCCTTGATTCCATGCCTACACTGTACAACTTGAATGAACACGTGAGAAAAGTGCATAAAAACCATGCCTATCCCATGATGCAGTTTAGCAACATTTCTGCCTTTCATTGTAATTACTGCCCGGAGATGTTTGCCGATATCAATAGCTTGCAGGAGCACATCCGCATTACTCACTGCGGCCCAAACGCTACCCCTCAAGATGGCAACAACGCTTTCTTCTGCAACCAGTGCTCCATGGGCTTTCTGACCGAAGCTACCTTGACTGAGCACATCCAGCAGACTCACTGCAATGTAGGAAATTCAAAATTGGATTCCCCTGTCATTCAGCCAACACAGTCTTTTATGGAAGTTTATTCATGCCCTTATTGCACAAACTCCCCCATTTTTGGCTCCATCCTGAAGCTTACAAAGCATATTAAAGAAAACCACAAGAACATTCCTCTGGCACACAATAAGAAGTCAAAAGCAGAGCAGAGTCCAGTTTCTTCTGATGTTGAAGTCTCTTCCCCTAAAAGGCAGCGGCTTTCTGCAAGCGCAAACTCAGTGTCTAATGGCGAATACCCATGTAATCAGTGTGATCTAAAGTTCTCAAATTTTGAAAGTTTTCAGACCCATTTAAAGTTGCATTTGGAGTTGCTGTTGAGGAAACAGTCTTGCCCTCAGTGTAAAGAAGACTTTGATTCCCAGGAGTCTCTTCTGCAACATCTCACCGTACACTACATGACAACTTCCACTCATTATGTATGTGAGAGCTGTGACAAACAGTTTTCTTCAGTGGATGATTTGCAGAAGCATTTGTTGGACATGCATACTTTTGTGTTGTATCACTGCACCCTTTGCCAAGAAGTTTTTGATTCCAAGGTATCTATCCAAGTGCATCTGGCAGTCAAGCATAGCAATGAAAAGAAGATGTATCGTTGCACAGCCTGTAACTGGGATTTTAGGAAGGAGGTGGATCTCCAGATCCATGTGAAGCATAGTCACTTGGGTAATCCATCAAAGTCTCATAAATGTATCTTCTGTGGTGAGACCTTCAGCACAGAGGTAGAACTGCAGTGCCACATCACAACCCACAGCAAAAAATACAACTGCAAGTTTTGTAGCAAAGCTTTTCATGCCATCATCTTGCTTGAAAAACACTTGCGGGAAAAACATTGTGTTTTTGATGCTAGTGCTGAGAATGGTACAGCTAATGGCATGACCCCAACAAATAAGAAGACAGAAGGGGCAGATATCCAGAACATGTTGATGAAGAATCCGGATACTTCCAACAGTCACGAAGCCAGTGAGGATGATGTGGATGCTTCTGAGCCCATGTATGGCTGTGACATTTGTGGGGCTGCCTACACTATGGAGGTCCTCTTGCAGAACCATCGTTTGAGAGATCATAACATCAGGCCTGGGGAGGATGACTGCTCTAGGAAGAAAGCAGAATTCATCAAAGGTAGCCACAAGTGTAATATCTGCTCAAGGACCTTTTTCTCAGAAAATGGCCTGAGGGAGCACATGCAGACCCATCGAGGCCCAGCTAAGCACTACATGTGCCCCATCTGTGGGGAACGCTTCCCATCGCTCCTGACCCTGACGGAGCACAAAGTCACTCACAGCAAGAGTTTGGATACAGGCACATGTCGGATCTGCAAAATGCCACTGCAGAGCGAGGAGGAATTCATCGAGCACTGCCAGATGCATCCAGATCTCAGAAACTCCCTCACTGGCTTTCGCTGCGTTGTCTGCATGCAGACGGTCACCTCTACCCTGGAGCTGAAAATTCATGGGACGTTCCATATGCAGAAATTGGCAGGAAACTCTGCAACCTCATCGCCCAACGGCCAGGCCTTGCAAAAACTCTACAAGTGTGCGCTGTGCTTGAAGGAGTTCCGCAATAAGCAGGACTTGGTAAAGCTGGATGTGAACGGCCTTCCCTATGGCCTGTGTGCTGGATGCATGACCAGGAGCACCAACGGACAGTCTTCGAGCTTGACTCCACAGGAGGTGAACGAGAGGCCGTGTGGCAGCCTGAGGTGTCCAGAATGTAGTGTCAAATTTGAAAGTGCTGAAGACCTAGAGAGCCACATTCAGGTAGACCACCGAGACCTGACACCCGAGACCAGTGGCCAAAGGAAAGGTACCCAGACGTCCCCTGTTCCCCGAGTAAGTACAGCTGAACTTTAAAGTATCTGAGGGATAAAATGTAGATCTTCAATGTGAAAACTGCTCTGATATTATTACTTTCTATATTAAATTGTCACTTTATCAAATCACTTGTGCTACTAAAAAAATCTCAGCAAAACAGGAGGAAGAGTAGAGTAATTTACATAGAACAATCAGAAGTTTCTTAGCCTCTCAGGCACTTTGATTCCTAGAAGCAGCACATCAGATTTTTTATCTCAGAACTGCCCTAGATTTACCATTTAGAGAGCTGGGACTCTTGAGCAGTGGGGATTGAGTTTGTCCATGAATTCTGATTCTACTGAACTGCAGATCTGGAAAAGCTGGGGTAGTTTAATGAAAAATGGAGATGCTGAGAACCCAAAACAATAAAAAAATCTGTCATATTTGAGGAATGAGATTATTTCGCACCAGGAAAATAATAATGAACAGGAGGATATAGGAATTTGTGAGGGAAAATGTAGTGAACTTCATCCTACCCCCCAACTTCTCACTTAAACCAAATCTCTGTGCTAAAGAGCTTGTCCCCTTGTCCCTAGGAATGTCTGTCAGAGTGAACGTTTCGAGGTTACTTGGAGGTCTGTATGTGTTTGTGTGAGCTTGTTTGTGTGTGTGTATGATTTTACAAGTGATTTTAAAAGAACCTGCTTCATGGCTCTTGTGTAGGGGCCAGTAGGGGATAAGTAGTTTCTTAGCAAATCTGGACATTGTCTAATGCAGATTACATAAAAGTGTGCTGTCCTTGACTTTTTGCAGATAGCCTGCTTTCCTATTTCTTAGCTTACAAGTTACTCAGGAGCATGTAGATCCAAGTAAGGTTCCAGAAGCCTACTCAGGAGATTAATATCATTTGCAGTTTATAGTCTTTTTAAATTATTTGTTGACGTTTTGGTTCAAGAATGGGCCAAGTCAGTCCTTCCTCTGTCAGGAACAGATGGAATGAGAAGTGGATTTTGGAAATCTTCTCAGGAGACCAACAGCAGACACATCTGAGTATTGATATCATCTGACATTTTTAATTAAACACGATGGGGTGAGATTTTCAAAAGTATCTAAGGAAATTAGGCACCCAACTCCTAATGAATAATTCCAGCCGTAGATGCCTGTTTATGTCAATCTGCTAATTAAAGCACCCACAAACACATCTTACTGAATTAAAAGCACCTGAAAATACCATCCATTCAACTAGAACATCAGGGACTTGGTAAGTAAGAGAGGGCCCTAAGTATGTCCTGAGGACATGGGCTGAGGTGCCTCCAAGGGAGCTGGGGCAGGTTGTTCCCTGGCAGGAGTTTGTATCCCTGCTCCATGTGGGGCTGTGTGGGGCAGCAGCGTCCGGCTGAGCTGGGCTGGGCACAGCCATGCTGGAGCAGTGCCCCAGTCCAGCCTCCTGAGCCAATCCCACAGAAAGTTTGATTTCTTTTCTGGTCTTTTCTCTTTTGGTAAAACCACTGGATATTGTTCCCTTTGGGTGTGACTAAACCTCCAGGCACACGAAAATAATTTTGCAGAAGAATGAGCAATGGAAATATCCCACCTTTGGTGTGATACCTAGATCTGGTTAGGTCATTGTCCTTCTTCCTCCTCAGGACTTCTTTCTCTTCTAAATTCTTGAAAAATACTTCTGTTCTATTAGGTAGGACTAATTTGTATTTCTGCACCTATGGAATTACCTTTTCTTTCCTTATCAGCTAGCAGAACACATTGCCATTTTCTGTCTTATTTCTTGCTTTAACTCTTTCTTTTCAGTGACAGCTTCCATACTTGTTATACTTGTTGTCTCAGGGGAAAATTTTAAGTTCTTCAATAAGGTAAATGCTTTGAATTTCCTCCCATGAGGGAAGTTCTGAGTTTCTTTATAAAAGATAATGAAAAATCTGCATTTGTGATGATGGCAAATGGTAACTTACTGGTGTCTGTGGCCTGCACATATGCTAATATCAGAGATAAGCATCCCAGGAATATATATATTGCTATTAGGAATAATTAATTATCTTATCCTTCATTATAGGTACAAGACCTGAATCTGATATCAGTTCACTATTAAAACTATTGGTGTTTCACTCAGGGTTCTGAAGGCAATGAGTGCCCTTTGTGTTTGCCTAGTAGAGAGATTTTCAAAGAATTATACTGGCTTTTAAATGGTGAAACATCTCTGCATTCAAGAACAGTGTTTACTTAACTTCATTGGCTTCATAGAAAAGCCAAGCAAGTTGAACATGAACTCTCTTGTCATCTCGTTAGTGTATTGCACACAGGTAAAATACCACTGTAATGGAGCAATCTGCAGTGCACAGTGCATGTAGAGTGATCTGCATGTGTTCAGAGAACAGCTACTTCTCTCCAGCTCTTGAATATTTCTACATTTCATTTTTTAAACTACTAATTTATTTTTCTTTCTTAAATAGAAGAGCAGTTGAAGATTAGGATAAGATACAGTCAGGTGGATCATACAGGTAGATTAGATTTTTAAGTTAGTGGGTATATATTTCAGAGTAAATAAGAATAAACCAAATGAAATCCAAGCAAATGGAAAAGGTGATAATAACATATAAAATCTGTAACTTCTTTCCCTGTCAGAAGTTGCTCCACCAGGTGTTATTTGCTTTTTGATAGAAGAGGTGAGTGTGGAAACCTAAAGGAATTGCTGGAAAAAGAACTTAAATGAAGATTTAACCCCAAAGTGAAAGAAAGGGAGGAAATAAATATTAGCCCTTGATGAACTGAGTATCTGGGAAGAAAAACAGAACAGGAGAAACTGAACAATTCCTTTTTACTGGAGGTATTTAAGTTTGTGTCTATATGCAAGTGCATATAGCACCACAAACAAAGTATGATCATTTTGTTATATTTTGTTTTGGTTTTTTACATTAAATTATTTGAGGTTTTATTCTGAAGATTAATAGCTGACAGCTAGAGGAGCATTGAAAAATACTCAGAATTGCTTGACAGGCTTGTTTTTTTAATCCATAAGACTGAAAGAAAACACATAACCCTTAAAGATCCTGCTGTAGTCTGTCTTCCTCACATTTTTAGTATGGCCCACAAACAGGAAGAAAACCTGCAAATTGATCATGCTTGTTTTCTAGAATGCCTGCCTAGGATCCATTCATGTTGATCAACATGACAGATTTCCAGGCAGGCACAGTTTTTGCAGTGTATATATGGCAACATCCTCTTTGGAGGATTTGTTTTTAGGAGTTTTAAGACAAGTCAATGGTATTCTGCAAGAGACATCACTAAGAGGAATAAATAAAATACATCTTAGTAGTAAAAGATTCCTTTAACATCCATTTTTGTTTCATTCATATAGTTTTGTGTGAGCTATTCTGTTTGGATAGGACTGAAAGTGTTTTTTCATATGAGCATCACAGATAATGGTATTATTCCAGTATCTGACACAAGAATAGTTCAAGGCCTTTTTTATATTACATTAAGATCTCATCATAGGTGACGCTTCCCTGTTTTTCTGAATATCTTTCTGTGTTTCTCACCTTCAGTTCTGAATACATTTTATTAATTCATTTCCACAAGCCTTCTAGAGGAATGTGCATATCTTAAGAAACGTGACAAATCATTTAGTATTGAGATTTTTCATTTCTTGATACTGCAAACAGTCACATTTCAAGTCACTTTCTCTTACACAGATTTAGCTTTATTTTGTACCACAGGTATCATGAAAAATGCTTGTTTAGCATTAACAGTGGCAAATGTTTAGACTTTAGACTTTTCATCTTGAATGGTGTTACTATTTTTAGCCCACCTAGGTTATTTGGAGTGAAGACGCAAAGGAGGTAGCATAGAAAGTTGGAAGAATAAATCCTATTGTGTTCCTTTATTCAGTTTCTTTTCCCCTGCACACTTTCTTGGACTCAGTTCCCTCTCTTTGTTCTCCCCCACAACCCTTCTCTTCCCTTGTAAATCCACTTGAATGGAGGAATATTTTCTTTGTGGAACAGGAAACTATTTCCAGATTTAAAGGAGGATAGTCTGGAAAACCCATGGGAACAATAGATACTTCAGAAAAGAAAACAGAACCCTCTGTTGTTATTACTACAATTGTGTGCCAAGACTAGAATTAAATATCTTAACATTTGTGGGGAATGAGCTCTCAGCTGAAGGCCTGCTCATCTGGTCTCTCTTATCACCTAGATGCCATCACCTAGACTCTGTTAGCTCCTCAGAGTGAGGGCACCTTTGCTGTCACCACTTGTGAAGATAAAACTTTACAAAAAGATAACTGATCCATTAATAATGTTCATAAAGCAGAAAAGTAATAATAGAAGATCATATTTGGTACCACAACTAATTATAGTTGTATTAAAACTAGTACTTCCCATTTACTGATAACAGAAGGATGTTTTGGGACATTCTTTTAAAGGCAGTTATTAATGGGCCAAAAAATCAGCTCTTCCACCCCTTGCAGATACCCTTGGGTGCTAATCTAGCTGTAGTTATTTTGAGACCTGTATAGGCCATTTAACCTCTCTCTATTTCAAGTGGGGTGCCCTGTAACAGGAGCCATCACCTTGCTTAAACTGCTCATCTGCATGCACAGGTCTCAGCTGAGGCTAAAGGTAGCACAGTGAGGAAGTCTGAAATCTGCTGAGGGCTCCTCATGCCAAGCAGAGTGTTTTATAAGATTGTGAAATGGTGTGGAGGAGCTAGCACTGCATCTGTGGGTAAACAAAGACATCCTGTCTCCAGATCTGTTAGTAAGTAGCTTTCAGAAGCACCAAATCAATTAAAAATGAATCATTTATCTGTGTTAAATATAACTTGGAAGGTTTGAAATAGAGTCAGGCTGAAATACTGTCCTCTAGCTGGTTACTGAGGGAGCCCTCATAGCTGAAATCAGCATTGGACAAGGCACAGAACTTAGCTTTGAAGTTTTAAGGAAGAGGAAGGCTTCAAGTTTTAAAGGTGACCACATGAATCAGTCACTACCCAATCCTGTTTTGCTCTTTCAAGGTTTTTTGTGTTTTGTTTTATTTTGAAGTTAGGAGCCCTCAGCATGCGTGTGCCAGTGTGTTTGTGAGGACATGTGTACGTGCGTGTGCTGCGCTCGTCTGCCAGAACAGATTCCCCAGAAAGAGTGCTGCAGAAATCCAGCTGCTTTTCCATTAACAGCCTTGATTTCCAAATGGACTCCAGGAGGATACTTTCTTGAGCTGCCTAGGGATAACTAGCCAATCCAAACTATTTCCTTTTATATGGTTGGCTGTTTCAGCTTCCGGCCAATGGAGTATGGCCTTCTTCCCATTATCATGTTAATCACCCATTGCTGTTTTAGCCTAGAAAGCCCTTTCTAAGCAAAGGCACACTGGTACAGAATTCATGGAATATGCCTAACTTCCATGGTGCATTTGTTATTATGGTGTTACAGCCTGTTCATTAGCTTCCAGCAGGCTACCTTGTTGCCATTGATGACATGGGAAGTAGTTAAGCTCTTGGTAGCACCTAATTTGTTCTTTCCTCAGCAGGTGCTTGAGGAAATTGGATCCCATGCACAGAGGGGGTGACAGCAACTCCTCTGTTTAACTCAAAACTTCTGACTTATTACTGCTGTCCTAAAAATGGGGTTCTATAACTGGGTGTGAGGTGGAGGCTGGAGAAAAAATAATGGGCATCTAAAAGTACACAAAAAGTACCCTCCAAACTATTTTCCTTCAAAAGGTTGACAGGGTGTCATTTACTGAATTGGGCTTCTCTGTGCTGCTGTTGATTTGGGGTTCTCATCCATCCCTTGTGGCCAGCACACAGAGGTTTCATGTGTGTTCTGCTGCCACCAGCTTTGGCCGTGGGATGCAGACCTTGTGCTTGTGCCTAGTGGCAATTTTGGCAGTGGGAATTATTCTCCAGAAACAAGTAGGCACAAAAGGCCCAATTTTTTAAAATTACACATCAAAAAATGTCTATTTAGATAGCATATTCATATGCAGTAAATAAGCATGTACATCAAGCCAAAGCACCATACATTCTTCTGCTTTGGGAAATAAGAGTGTTTGCAAGTGTACAAAAGCTTAGCCTTCACGATTTTTGATTTTTGATTTTTGATTTTTTTTTTTTTTGTTTTTTTTTCCCCCTAAGCTGGATGTCCAACTTGTTGACAAGTCAAGTTTAATTTCTGTAGGTGGTTCCTTGGATTTTTTCCTGCCATGTTGCACAAGTACACACATCACTGTAAATCTGAGTGCAAACCCCATTTTCCATTTGAATAAATGGCTCATGTAATTGCCTCTTCACACTGTCTCCTGACTTCTGCAGCTAGTATGGTATGACTTTGAGATGGAGAAAATATTAACAGATTGTACCAGGAAACAGTTCTTTGTGGTAATACAATTTTTTCAAGATTTCTGATTAGAGACTAATACAAAATGCATTATTTCCTTCACTTCACCAAGTAACTGTAGGTGCTCTGCATACTCTGGGTTGAGTTTAATGAAAGGGGGAATTTTTTGAGAAAGTTGATCTTACTCTGAAAACAGTTACTTTTCTGTCTTTTATTTCACTCTGGGGGAATTTTACTGCAATGGGTTAAATGACAGGTGCAAACTCCTTGTGGCTCAGGTACTCAGTCAGATTTTCAAGTAGCGTAATTTGAAATTTTTAAAGTTGAAATTAAAATTTCTCCTAAAGCACGTTGTTAATTAGAGATTGTGTTTATGGTCCCAGAAAAGCCTGGCCTGGGGATATATGGGCAAAAAAAGGCCTCGGTGGAGGAAATTTGAAGCATATAACATGCTGTATTCATGATCACACTTGCCTTATGCTACAGTGCAGTTTTCTCTAATCTCTTTTTGGTTATTAAACAGAAAAAGACCTATCAATGCATCAAGTGCCAGATGACCTTTGAGAATGAGAGAGAGATACAAATCCATGTCGCTAACCATATGATTGGTAAGACATTCTTTACACTAGGCCACTCATTGGCTGCTTGTTTTTTGCTACTCTTTGACATTCACTATTCTAATAACTTGTTAAGATTCATGCTGTAATTTATTTTTTTTTATTTGTCAAGGAAAATTATTTTGATGTAATGATTCTTTACTTCAAAGCTTTTTAAATATGTGGTTATAAAAGTGTTACTGCTGAGCTTTTTCCTTATCCTTCTGAGTCCTCATGTAGCATTTTCATTTATATTAAAATCAAACTTTTGACAGTATCTTCCATTTGATAGCATAAATTTCTATCTGTGTAAAAAGTACTTGCCAGTTGTCAACCACTTAGGAGCAATTATGTTTCAATTTTGTATGTCATGACATTGAATAGATGTAACTGCTAGCATTTTCCCAGCTAAGTGTGGTGAATTCCTGAGGAACACTGTCAAAACAAAACACTTAGAGAGTTATTTCAGTGGGTTTTTTCTACTTTTCCCAACAATTCTGGACTTCAGAAAGTTCAGCTTTTCAGACATACAAATGTTTTAAAAATCAGTGCTTTCTGCCTTCTGTGACAGTCCTGTCACAGGAGTTAGTAAAAGCATTGTTGTAACCTGATGGGTTGTACTTCTGCTGCAGCTGTGATTGCTTCTCTGATGAACACAAAGGAAGGTTTCTTCCTGTATGGACAGATGTTATAAATATATGTGTTGGCCCAAGAGGTCAGTTTATTTTGGTCAGTGGCTACTTACACATGCCACTGTAGGCATGTGTTGGATGAGACCCTTCAAGGACCTGACAGTGCTCTCTGTGTCTCATACTTTCCTATGCAGCATTTATCTCCCATAAGCATAATGGTTTTCCTTCAGCAATTTTACATTTAGGAAATTATTCTCCCATCAATTTTGGTATGTAACTCCTATTAGCTTTGAAGTGGATTATGCATAAATACCAGAGAGAGAGAAATGTGGACTGACACACTCTTCAAACCCCTACCCCCAAATGAAAAACATACATATCAGTCACAATCATTTTCATCCAAGAGCCAGGCAGGAGTTTTAAGTTAATGTCAAGCAGGTTAAGATAAAGATATCTAAAAGTGTTTGCTTTTGTAGCAGGTGTTAATTGTAATCTCTTGTTTGCAAGCTTGAAGAGTGAGATCCTTGTTAATTGGACCATGGTGATTTCATGTTGCTCCCTCCTAGATTTTGAGAAAGAAGTCCTTAGCCAGCTTAGCACTTGTTTCAACTTAATTTGTGATCCAGTAGCTAGTAAGTGATTTTTAAATACAAAGGTCATGAAATGCTGAGTTAAGGTTCTGCTTGATTCGAGGGGAACTATTTTTTCCCTTTTGGAAAAATGTAATTTCTTCATTTTCCAGTAACCAATATGTGAAGTTTATTTATGTATATGTCCATATTAGTGCTGTCTGGAATAATATACAATTATACACATGACCCTACAAAGTTCTTAGCACCTTTGGAAGACAACAGGTGTAGAAGGCATTGGAGGCTGTGAAACTCATGGTGCTGTTATTTGTGAAAACTGTACCCACTGTTTCCTTGAAGCTGTACATCAGTTACTTTAATATTTGGGGGAATTCTATATAGTACAAAAGTGCTGTGGGCCCAGTGCTGTACACCTAGGACATTGTTAGTATCAGGGTGTGGTAAGATAAAATGTGATAATTCCACTGTGGTGTCATATCTTCATGTTCCTTTGCTGAGGTATGTGCATTAAGTTAAGGTCATCACTGCTTTTAGTGGTTCAGTTTAGGAAAGAGTAATGTGTAAAAACCTTTAATATGGATCCAAACTTCCTCTCACTCTGGGCATCTCAGTTCACAACCCTTCTGGGCCCCCTCTCCTTCAGGACATGCAACTGCTCACAAAAAAGGTGTTTCCAGTGAGTTTGCTCATTGGTATTTGTTCTTTACTGGGGAATACTGAAGGGAAAAGGAGAGGCTAGATGTCAGCATTTCTTCAGCAACAAATGCTGTTCAGATTGTTGGTGCTAATTTATATAGTCCTGGGATGGTAACAGTAGGGAGAGAGACTAACTGCCTCTTGTGCTTGCTCCTGTCCCCCTTGGTCAAAACCTGAGCACTTTGTTCCCTTATTCAGGCCTTAGGACAGACTTGCACATGCCTTCCTACTGCTTAGGCTGGTTTAGTACTGGTAAGGGGTGCAAGAGTTTTCCTTCTCAGTGTTAGACCAAGTCTAGCCAGATGGGCAGCAGGAGAAATATAGCTATGTCTGCAGCCCAGGTCAAGTTCACAGGAATTATTAATGTCATCATTGTCAATTGAAAATCTACAGATGAAGATTTGTTTGTGCTGGAGGGACACTGAGGTCTCCAGGTGAACATGCAGGTGTTTGGGAGACAGGAGGAACTTACCCTCAGACTGTGTCCTCAGGAGCTTAGGGCTGGCCTCATCTCAATGAACTTGTATCTGTCTAAAATTAAGGTGTCTGGTTTAATATAGTCATTGAGATGCTGTCCAGGGAAAATGAATGATTGATACCAATCTAAGATAAGAGTTTGAGTAGGATAAGCATTTCCAGGGAGAGATTTTTATCTCTCTTTTGAATTTGAGGAGAGCCAAGACAATGAAGTTAGCCTTGACATGTAATTTTTAGGTAAAAAATCCCTTGGCTTTGATAATCCAAGACTCAGCAGCACTTTCTTCTCATACTTTGAGAAGCACAAAATCAATAGTTGAGATATCTTAAGCACTTGCTTACAGTTTTATTCTGATCAAGTGACTGTCAGCAAAGGAATCCCTGCTCTGTAGCAGTGATACCTTTTAGGCAGCAGCATCCGTAATATGATTAAAGAATTCCATTATTTCTGACATCATGGCCTTAAAAACTGCATCCAGTTAAGTTGGCTGTGCATCCCTCATCCCTTCAGTCTGGAGATGGAGGCCCTGTTCATAATTCATGGATGTAGGGGGTTGATTTTTTTCAAAGCAGTATGAAGAGAATTTCCAGAGCTACTCCCACACACCGCTTTGAAAAATTACCCTGCTGCACTCCAGCCCTTCATATCCTGTGCACAAACACAGAGGCACATTGGGTCCTTCATGGGGTCCCCAGGGAAGGAGCAGGCTGGATCCATCCCCAGAGGAGGGAAACAGGAGATGTTTTGCTTCAGCTGATGCTGGGGCCTGTAGGAGGGCTCTGTGTGGCAGAACAGATCTCCTCAGCTGGGGTTAGCCAGGAAGGGATCTGTTTAGGAAGGTTTTCAGCTAAGGGGGTAGTTCGGGTTGGAATTTTTAGAGAGCAGTAGTCTTTGAAACATTGCACCAATTGGGGCTCCTTTGAAACATTTCCATGCCCACAGAAAGGGGATCCCCCTTTGAAACATTTACAGGCATTGGGGAGTCCACCTGGGACTATATCAAAAACTTGCAGCAGTTCTTGCTGCCTCTGTACTTGCTTACCTCCTGTTGTGCTGACCTGGCAATGTTTAAAGCCTCTCCCCCTTTTCTCCCCACCGAGCTCTGCCTCTGATCTGCCGTCTCTATTAGATGAGGGGAGGATGGGCCTGCGGGCCCGGGGCTCTATGGGGGGCACTGAGCAGCCATGGCAGCAGCCACAGTGGGGAAATCTGTCAGTGCAGCCTCTGCCCGTGGCTGGGGGAGCCCTGGAGCTTCAGCCTCCATGGCAGAGCCACCGCCAAGTCCCCGTGGGGGCAGTGGTGCTCCCATCCTGCACTGCCAAGGGAAATCCGCTCAGAGCCCTGCACAGGGAAATAAGGATTAGGCCCAGGGTTTTCCTGTTGGGTTTTTACAGCTGTGCTCTTCCCGCAGCCAGGCCGGGTTCCCTAATTGATATTTTTCAGGGGCACATAATTCCACAGATTTGCTCTCTGGGTAGGTCAGGTTGCCTGTATCAAGGGGAAGTGCATTTGATCCCTGCCAGAGCTCTCGGCTCTTTGGGTAAGGGAAGGGGGCCCAGCAGTACTTCTCTCTGTCCCAGTTAGGTGGGGCATGTTTTCCATTGAACATTCAAAGAACATGAACAGCTGTCCCAACTCTTTCTCCATTCTCCAAGAAAGTCTCCTGGCAAATGTGCACAGGAAGCTCAACTGGGGCTCGGTTAGTGCTGGAACAGGAAAATAATGACTCCTGGTTTGTGCTCCAACACTGGGATTGCTGTAACATTCCTCCTGCCTCTGGCTCCAAAGGACTGTGAGTGTTTGTGGGCCCATGAGAGGCTGTCCCAGTGCTCGGAGCTCAGCAGAGCCCTGCCCCAGTGCCACTCCTGTCCTTCCTGTGGAATTGCCAGTGCTCCTTGCCAGGAGCCAGGAAGGAGCACTGGTGAGCAGGGGAGGAGGGGCAAGGCTGGATGTGTTTGTGATGTGAACATGAGGCCCTGTCTGAGCTTTGGGAGCCGCTGGGGACAGAGGGGAGTGCTGAAGGGAAAGCTTCCAGAAGTCACAGTGAAATTGTTCTGTGGTCCAGTTCTTGAACTGCAGCCTGGATAAATTCCTCCCTGTTTGATGGGATGGGGTTGACAAAGTTAAACACCGCGTTTGGGAGAGTTTTCTGAGTACTGCCCCAAGCCACGGCGTATCATACATTGTGTGTACCATAGGACTCCAAGGATCTTAATTACCTTTCCTGCCCTTAGAGATCATGTTTCAAGTTCTGGAAACACTCTGCCAGAATTAAACACAAAAGAGAAGGAAAAACATCCATCTGCAGTTACATTTCTTTTAAATGCATGCAAGTATTTGAAACAAAATAATGGCCAACTATAGGTCTGTTATTTTGTTAACATTTTAAAATAACACAATATTTTAAAATAAAAAAATAAGTTGGGTGCTTGGAAAAGGTCCAACTGCAATAGTAACTACAGAAATAATTTTCTAAAAAGCAGCAGTTTAGAAAACACATTTTATGTTCAGAAGAATTAGCAGTTGATACCAAGCTCAGTCACTGAGATGAAATAAGTACAGAGGTGAAGGGGTTGAGATTGTACTCAAATCAAGCATAAATCAATATATTCCCAGTTATATTTTTGGTTTGTGTTTAAAAATTGAAACAAATGATTTTATCTTTTGATTTTGATCATGAAACATAAAGTTCATAAACTTAGATCTTAACAAAATTGCTAATTTAGATATCGTATGAATAACAGTTCTGAGTCATTTTGGATGGTCTTGAACTCCCTCCTGTCACAACAGATTCTGAATGCATGTGACAAGGATGTAGGTAAGGTTTATTTTTGTAGAACTGACTTTTATATATATGAAGAGACTTAGCCCTGGGCATCCTCTGATGAGGATGTGAAGCATTTCTTAGACTCAGGCCTGATCTTGTGAAGCACTTTGTTCCTCATTCTCATTAAGCTGAGGACAGCTAATGCTTTTCAGAATCTCTCTTATAGTAAAACATATTTTACTTTACATGAAATAAATGTAGGTAATATTGGAAGACATGCAGCTTTAATTCTTGTAAAATTCCTATTTCTTTGGACCTGAGGACTTCTGTTAGTTAAGGCATGTACATGGTGACATTAGAAAGCACTTAGTAATATCTTTCAGGCATTAAGGCAAATAAAAATGTGCCAGATTGTTTTTGAAGCATTACTTGCAAATTATCAACAGGAACATATTTCTGGACTCAACTGCTGAATGTGTGAATTAATTATGGACACATTAGGAACTCAGAAATGTTTTTTCAACTTTGATGTTTGTAAAGCATATTCCAAGTAATTGCTCTTTTAATGCAGAATTGAAGGTACCATCTTCTTATATTTACCCAGCACTTGCTTCAATATCCAATTCTATGTGGACTTGTCTTAATGAACACTATGTACTAGACTTTCATTTTGCAACACCTGCCTTTTGAGAAAGACTAATTTTGGGGGAAAAATGTTCAGTGTAAGTGCTCTAAGCCACTTGCCTTTAGAGATGAACCCATACAGGGTCTCTCTCTCCACATGTCCCTGGGACCCTTAATCCCAGGACTGGCTGGGTTCCTGCTGGTGCTGCTCGAGAGGCTTTGCCCAAGTGGAGCTTGCTGCTGGCTCAGGCTCCTGGGCACAGGAATCTGCTCATGCCAGTAAGGGTCTCCTGTTATTTCACCCAACTCTAAGCCCTGGGTTTTTGATGGTTTGTTTTTTTGGGTTTTTTGGGTTTTTTTTTTTTTTTTTTTTTTTTTGGTTTGGTTTGGTTTGGTTTGGTTTTTTTTTTTTGCATCCATCAGTTTTAGCATTAACCACATTTGCAAGTCACTAAATATTGTAATGAGTATAGTGCATTAAAGGCTAGAAATATTTGTTTTTCAACACTTTTTATCAGTGTAGTCCTACTGAAAGCCAGGTTGCCATTGCTAACAGACAGAAGCAGCTTCTTTTATTTAGCATAACCAAAACTGGCCTCAATATAATCTATTACTTAATTGGCTTCTTACTTTGAAACTTGAAAACATTGTGTTTTTACTGTTCCTTCCTTTCTAATACTAGAAAATTGATTATACAAAATCTTAATAATTTTATCCAGTTGTCCTGTGCATGTGTGGCCTCCTGCAATTCTTACCTATGCATATTTGTTTACACAAATTACTCCATTCCGTGAGAATGTATTTTGGTTTGCTTGTTTACCAGGAAAGAAATAACATTTCCCTTAATATATTCATTCACATATTCCTTTTGCATTTTTCATTTCATTTAAAACTTGGTAATAGTAGTTCAGTTTTCACTGACATTTTTATAGCTGCTATGACAACATTCCTGTTTTGCATGATACATGCATAATGGGCAATGAGCACAGTGTTACATTGCTTTCATTCTTTCTTAACTGTGTTAAGATTCCTTACAGCCTCCAAACTCAATTTTCATATGCAGTGATGATTACACCTGTTTAAACATTTTCCTGGTAGTTTCATATTTATTCATAAAGGGAGCAGTTGATAAAACACCTTTTCTGCAATCAGTCTGAGTTTTAAGTGTGATAGTTCTTCAAAGTTATCATTACAAGCACCTCAGTCTAGTCCCAGCTTTTCAATATCAGCTAGGGAGTGTAGCAAAAAATGCTATTTTCAATAAACTTTACCCTGTGTAGAAATATTTTTTCTAACTCTGTAACTTGGTCTTCATTTTATTAACTCACATTTAAAACTGTTTTATGTTTGTATTTAAAAGTCTGCTGAGATAGTTTCTGCCTTATTCTCACATATTTTTATATGCATATGGCCAGGTATTTCTAAGTTCACAAAGAAATTTCTTAGCCCCTCTTTGAATCTGGAAAAGAAAGCAAGTCCTCACCATATGGGGCTTGGGTTCTCTCTACAGATAGTGAAATGACTCTGCTTTCTGGTGGAGAGGTCAGCACCCCTCTGTGTCCTACTTTTGAGGAAAAAACCCCAGAATATTTATTGGGGGTGGAAGAAGGAAAAAACCCACCACCATTTCTAAGTGCAGTCTTCAGACTTCATAAATGATGTTTTCAGGACGTTGTTCTCCTCATGTGAATTGTGGGACCAATGCCTCTATTTGTTCTGTTCTTAAAATTTAGGTGTTGATTTCTTTGTGGGAGCTTTTTAGCAAGTAACAGTTTTATCTGGATAATGTAGATGTTATCCCCCTTTCTTCTTTTTTCACTGGTTTGGAAATATCTGCTATCAATACCATTTTTTTTGACTGACAGAAAACTTAGTGACTTTTTCTGAAAAATAGATGATATATGAGAAGTGAATAAAGAGCAAAGTAGTGAATGTTAGTGAAGCTGGAATGACATCATACTTGGGTTAGCTAGGAATTAGCTTTGGCAGAGTTATAAAATACTCATTTTACCTATTTGGGGGAACCTAGACAAGGTTCCAGACTGTTTCCAGTCATAGGAAAGTGCGAGAAGAATGTATTTAGTATCAGTAATCTATAGTTAAATTCCTTTTCTGCTGATAAAGTTCTGGATTTTACAATTTCTGAATATGAGGTTCTTTATTGAGCACTTTTGAGCATTGACAAGAGTTTATTTTTCCTCTTTTGATTGCAAAACAACCTTCTGGTGAATTAGTAAGGGTACTGGTATGCAAATGCTGAACCCTAGCTCTAGTTATCAGAGAAAAAGGGTTAGTTCATATGCTAAAAGTCCAGGTCTGTACCTTCTGTTACTTGGGAAGTAGTTGAGTGAGGCAGTTGGACTGTTGCCTTTAATTATAGTTTAAACTCAACAGCATCCTTAACCTTGAGGAAGATCTTATCTGTTCTCCTGGAACAGGAGGTTACCAACTGACATGACCTTAAAATTTATTTCTGTTTTGTGATAGCTGGCAAGCAAGTCAAATCAAACACAGGCCTCCCTGGATACTTTGTTTGGGGTACTGGCATCTTTTTTTTTGAATTTGTGGAGGAAAACTTTGCTGCCCTGAGGTTCCTTACAACTGATCCCATGAAAGAAACCCATGTAAACTTTTTAAGCACTTGTACCTTTTTTTTTTTTTTTTCAAGAATCCTGGCACAGGTAAAGCCTTTTCTCAACTGGTCTCTGCAGATGTGCTGCTTCCTTGTCACAGACTTCATTCAATTTATTACTAACTTTTGACAGCTTTGTGCCTTTTTAGGACTCAGAAGGGTTTTAATTGAATATTATGACTTCTCAGATCCATTGTGTGCCATTTTAAAAATTAAATTTCTTTTTTAGATGATTGCACAATAAGCTTGAGGTAGGGGACTTCTGGTTGTCCCTGTCAGACTTGCCTGTGGTGATGTCAAACTCTAAAGAAGTGGCAAATCATGATTTTTTAAAGTGAAAAATGTTTTGTCCTGCCACAACTGAAGAAACCCTGTTCTATGTTCACTGGGAAGGTTTTTAGCATGGCTCAGGCTAGGCAGAGCCTTTGGTTTGAGGTTTTGCTGCAGATAGAGTTTGGGTGTTTTAAAGAATCAGCATCAGCCAGCACCACTGACATGTCCTCTGTTGTTACGTTTTGCACGCATCAGCTATCATGCGTTATTGGGGTATGGACAAATAGTTCTTAAACCCCATGACTGTGAGTTATATCCAGGGATAAATATTGGCAACAAAAGTTAAATGATGAAACCTCATGCAATGAATGGTAACTGATTCAAGCTGGGCTGGATATAGATAGCTAAAGTTGAAGGGAAGAAAATATTCCAGTGACATTTTTCTCCTTGTTTAACTTTCTAGTTAAGAAATTACATTTTTATCCCCCCCTTTTCTTAAACAAACAAAAACCCCAAAAGGCCCAAGCAACTTTTAATTCACCGTTTAAAAAAAATCTGTGATATGGGGTGGAAAAAAAAAAAGAAAAGAAAAGCAGCCTTCCCTGTGCCTTTAAAATATTTTTAAACTGGTATTAACTGTGCCTTCACTTCCAGAACATCAGTGGAGAGAATTTCCTTAGAAGACTAATTCTAATGTGTCAGAAACTGATGTCAACAATGTGTCAAACCTGAATGATGACCTTCCAAGGGATGGGGAATTTACATCATGAGATGTTATTTCTTAATTTACTTTATGTAGCATGCGAAAATCTAGATGGACAATTTAATTTTTTTTAAATCTAAGCCTTTTTAATTTACACATCTTTTGACTTAGTTCAGCAAAGAAAAATACAAAAGTGAAAATATTGAGGTTTGATTTCTCGTTCCAGTGGAAATACTATTAGATCTTAAATGTACAAGGTGCAGTTATATCTAACTTGCATCTTTGTTGTTGTTTGACCATGATTTACCAGGAAAAGAACTCCAGAGACCTTTAAATGGCCTAGTCAAAGAGTTTTCCCATTTTCCTCAGGCTTAAACTGGGGAATCGGCTGCCATTTGCAAGCTAGCAATACAGTAAAAGCACATCATTGTACACAACATTTTATTTGGACAGCTGTATAAAAATGGCAACACACTGTGAAATCCATTAACAGCAAAACATGTTAAATTCAGCAAAATGCATCTCATGTGGAACACTGAATAAGAAATTATAGTCTGAGTTTTACTAGCTGGTTATCAGACTTTGTCTTGAATGAAGAAAATTGAATTTTTTTTCATGTGTCTGCCTGTAATAACAGTGAACGCTGTACATTGGGTTTTGAAACCAGGGTGCACCTGTAAATTCTTGCCCCACAGACTCTACAGCAAGGTTTTTGCAAATCTAAATACCCCTGAGGAGGCTAAAGGGGGGTGGCTTTCATGTTGGGTCCCACCCACACTCACTCGCACTACTGGATCAGAACCATTTCTAAGGGTAAGTTCTAGTGGTGTAGGAGTAAGAGCTCAAACTGGGAATAAAAGCATCCTTCCCTCTTGTCTCACTGCTGTGTCAGCAAGGACTGCAGTCTTGTCAACCAGGAGTAGGTTCTTTGCCTCATGAGGGATTTCCATGGGTGGATTTTGTTGTGCTGCATGCAGTAAGACTTTTCACGGTTAATCAATAGCATTTAAAAATTCAAAACCTCTCTCCAAAGTATTTTGCATTTCCATTGTTCATACTGTTTAACTAGGAGATGTTGCTCATCAAGATAGGATGCTATTAAGTATTCTGGTGGAGAAAGAAAAAATGAGTTTACTCTTGCCTGGTAGAAAATGAAACAGCCATGTTAACTTTAGCTCTAATCATGAGATTAAAAGTCTAATGGGGAATTATATCATTTTCACTCTTCAAAGCCAGCATCAGTGACCTTTGGAGAGTTTTAACTTTAACAGCCTAATGATTTCTCTTCTAGAAGATGGAAAAAGCAGTCTTTTTCTTGACAGGGAAATGAAAAGTGGATGAAAAAAGCAAGCACAAGTAACCATTCGCTGGAGCAGGCTAAATGGCTTTTAGTCACATTCAGTACCACTTCTGAGAGATGGTTTCCAGGCTTTGTTATCCAGTCCACTGGCTGCCCTGAAGGGAGACAGATAAATGCAAGGCAGAGCCGTGGGGCTGGGGGACAGTGTGGGGAGGACAGCCTTGCTCCTCCACACCACCGTCCCATGGCAGTGACAGCTCTGACCAGCAGGGCTGAGTGTGCACACCACTCATCCAGAGCAGGTCTGCTGGCGTGTGAGGCTCGTTTCCTGTGCAGGAGCTCTGGAATTTCTTGTTTCAGTTCCTGTTTGCCGTGGTTGGGAGCTCGGGCTGTTGCTCTTTTGCCAAGCTGGCAGCACGCGGGGGGAACTTCCTGCGCAGGGGATGTAAAAGCGATTCTCTGATTCTTCCTCTGCAGCCATTGGGAGATAAAAGCCAGGACATCAGGGACTGCAAAGAGGGAGCCAAATTATATTTATAATATTAAAGTGAGTGCATTTGTGGTTTTGCCATTCTCCAGGGTTTTTCATAAGTAGAAAAACATGAATTAGCATTTTCCATTTCCATATATTGACTGGAAAAATAGCCTGCTCTCAATTAAGACCTATAGCTTTTGGGATGTATGCAACAATTTTATAAAATATTTACAGCAAAATTTGCATTTTACATGGTATTACAGTTTTTCTTGTGTTTAGTAGAAAGGACTTAGGCCTAGGAGAGGAAATTCATCCAGCGTACCAAAAGGGAAATATATCTAAAATTAGATGTTTAGTATTCAAAACAAGGAATGTCCAGTGCTGACTGTTACCTCTAGTAATTACTGAAGGTCACTTTGCCCCCCAGCTATTTGTTAGAGCCGCTGCAAGGATGGTGTTCCCTGTGCAGAGCTATCACTATCCCTTTAAAACTGCCTTTGGAAGCGATTGGAGCTTTGTGCTAGACAGATAAGTAGAACATTTTTTACCAAATGTAAATGTGCACTGTAAAGAACATAGCTATTTCCTGGATAATTTGCAGTTGTATATTTTATGTTAATTTCACCGAAAATATTGCACCCCTGCCAGGTTTAGTAGAGGCTCACTGTGATATGAATAATTTCTAGCGAATCTTTTTTTTTTTCTTCATTTAAGATTTGGCACCTTTTTAAGATTTTAATAATAGCAACAAGGAGGAAGATTTAGAACAAGTGAAACATTAGAGCCAGAGAAATTCACATTGAGAGCTAATGTAAAATAGCAAGAATAATTACACGGAAAACAGTTTCCACAGATGTTTTTCCTTGTAATGTAATAACTATTTACTAAACTGTTTATTTTAGGCCCTTGGTTTACAATAAAATATTTATACATGCTCTGCTGTAATAAAAAAATATTGACAAAATACTATAGAGATTTTTAAAAGACAATTAGTATTTCCCTGTCTGGAAAGTGAGCACAAGAGAGGCAGCACCAACCCTTGCCATGCTCTGAGAGGAGATGAAGGGTTAGCAGCAGCATCCTTTGCAGGTTTGTCTGTGCTCAACTCTACTTACAGAAAGACTCTGGACTTGTGGCAGTCTAGAGGGGAACTTACTGAAGAACATGAAAGCCAACAATCTAAAGACAGTGGAAACACTTTTCCACTTCTTTTCCACTTCTTCGCAGGAAAAAAACCAACTTTATTACATTTCTGAGTTATTATACAGTAAGGTTATGTCTTGTCTAAGCAAAATGTGCCTATTTTAGGAGCAGGTTTAAAGTTCAGGATGCCAGAATCCTGAATCTTGTTCTTTAAAAGCAGTGTGGGACAGTGACATCTCTGAAGCACTGCCTGTGGCAGGTTTAAAGCTATTACTGTATGCTGACTGAGCCACGTCTGTCATACCCCTAATTCATGAAGTTCCTCACGTGCCCATGGAGTCTGTACACTGCTACACAGGGACTAACCACCTATGCAGATATAGCAGTGCCTTAGAGTGCTGAAATCAGCAATTCAGCAATACTGAGAGGTCTACAGATTATACTTTCCATGCATGATCTGAAAATGTCTGTTCTTCTGTTCAAGCTTTATTTTGAGGATTCTAAAAATTTTGAACAGAGGACAGTGTCCTATAAGAAACTTCAGTTCCTCTGCCTGTCAGTTTTGTAATAAAAGGATTTTTTTTTTTCTTCAGAATTTATTTTACATTCTTTACTGAACTCCAGAGTGGTGGCATGCAGTAACTTAAAAAGAGGCCTCCAGGACAAAAGAGAAAATACCTTTCATTTCATGGATACAGAGCTCAATGTCTGTGTGCATTTGAGTACCACCAGCATGTTAAAGCAACCTGAAGTCTGAGTAAAGACTGCATGGATGGATCTGAACAGCCAGTGTTTGGGAAGCAGGCTGGTTTCAATATCCAGATATGAATCCATATTTAGCAGTTCAGGCTCTACTTTCAAGTAGACAATTCCCTTGAGTTTCTAGGCTAGCAAGTTGTGAGCTTTATCATTGCAGAAAAAACAGGGTAGCTGCCTCATGGAATGACTTGAAAAATGAATTTAAAATATATCTATGAACTTTCTTTCTTGGTGAAACTAATAACACTCACCTGTTTTAAAATCAGTGGGGTGATTACAAAGATTTTTGTCATGCTGGGTTCTAACATGCAAAAAAAGAGCAGGGCAGAGCAGAAAGCAGCAAGCATAGGAACTAAAACTGAACAAAAGAGGGAGCTAAGAAATCTAAAATGTTCAGTTTTAAGGCAGAATAATCATAGTTATCAGATACCTTTTGTTGTAAACATCCTTTTTTTCATGGTTGACTCTTATAAGGAGGCCAATGCATGTGAGAGGTTTGTGAGCCTTGTTACTGATGTGCCATGCAGAGCTATCATGTCCCATTCCCATGATTGCCCTTGTAGAACCTCACCACAACAGCTTTTTGAGACTAAAAATTGGCTTTCCCTGTGAAAGTCTGCATAATTTAAAATAAAAACTACAATAAGAAAAATAGATGGTGTCATATGTTCAATATTTTCTGTAAGTTGCACCAAAGTTGGGTTTTTGGCTTTTGGTTTTTCCTACCTTCCTGCCCCTGCACTGTTGACACGTTGCAGGGTGCTGCCAAGTTATGCAATTATTTCAGTGCAGCTCATAGGAAAACAAAGGAATTTGTGCTTGGAAGTCAGCATTGCTCTGTACACAAGAATTTCTTTATTTTTCAAGGACTATGGTATTGTGTAAGCTAATGATTTTGTTTTTAAGTTATATTCTCAGGGGCATGGACATCCAGGATAATCGAGGATGTACTTTTAGTACCAATCCTGCTATGTTAGGTTTCTGGTGGAAAAATTGGCCCAACTGCAGGGCTTGAGCCTTGGGTTAACCCCTGCTTGGAAGAATTGTTGATTTCCTGGTGCTGAATATATTTGTAAATTGATGCATATTACCTATGTGTAAATTAGTTCCAATGAAAGTAAATTAGCCAGTTCCCTTCCCACATGCATTTTAAAATGCCACTTACTGTTTATCATGGTAGAAGCCATTATCTCTGTTAGTCATTTTGAAAAATAAGTACATCTGCCAGGGTTCTGCCCTTCATTGTCTCAGCCCAGCTCACCTTCCCTGGCCCTTCCTGCTTGCCCACCTCTGGCAGCAGGCTGGGACTCCTCTTCCTGGGAGAACTCAACTCACAGATCTCTCTCCAGCCCAAACTGGATGTCTTTTCAGCTGAAGTGAGAGTACAGCATAGGTATGGAAAGCAGAAATGAGGGTCTGAGAGAAGAGGAAGGCATCTTTTGGAATTTTGAATTGCCTTTTTTTTGGCTGTGAAGAGGAGTTAAGGAAATACATGCTTAAATTGTGCAATGTTATTGGTAATTCTGCATGGGAAATATTTTCAGCGAGGTAGATTAAGGAGTAGAGCAAGAAGCACATGTAGAGGTAAACTGTGGAAGGTTTGAAAATCCATGTGGTATGAGTTATAATGCAGACCCTTTCAAACAGTCTCCAAAAGCATTCACCTAGTATCCCTGCCATGTCCCTGCATGTAATGAAATAACTGGCAGAGAACATTATTTTAATAAAGCATTTGCTGTTAGTGTCTCTCATACTGGATCAGGAAAAGAGTTCAGAGGACCAGATATTGCTGAAGAATCTGTCTCCAATTTTCCCTTTGGAACTGTGTTTCTAAGGCTTTTAAAGGTTTATGTATTTAACATTGCAAATCTTCATTTTAGATTTTCATTTGCTGCTTGGGATTTTTATTAATTTTGCAGTGTTCATTTAAGTTGATCCAGCCCTTTATATCATTTCCAGCTTGAAATATTAGTTCAGAGATAAGCTTTATTATTAAATGCTTAATCTTGAACACTTGTCTTATTTGGTAAGAATTATCTCTGAGAAGTAGGCAAAGAGAAGTTGATTGCTATGGTTTTAAAGCAGCTGTAACTGGAGTAGCCCAAGTACTAGTTTACAAAGGCTGGCATCCCTTCAGTTTGCCATCACAGCAGCTGGACTTCATTAAGTGCTGGTGTTAATTACTGGGAGAGTGTTGGTTCAGTATGTGAGCAGCAACACTTGGGGTGACACACAAAGTAGGAAAAGGGTCACCTTGAAATAGAAGCTTTAAAAAAAGCCAAACAGGCAAGGCAGGGCTGCCACTAATTTTGTAACTGCATTTAGTCCAAAGTTTTTCAGCAAACAGGGAAATGAGCATTACTGTGCAGCAGTGAGGAATGGCTTAACCCTGTGTGCCATTGAGGAGGCAGGAATGGAGGCGAGGGCTGGGGAACTTGCCCCTAAGAAAGGAAGACATTAATGTCATATTTTCTGTGCATGTTGTGTGAAAGAGAAGGAAAATTCTTTCAGTATTCTCCAGAGTTTTCAAGCCATATGCAGTATAGTTTGAGGAGGAAATATTAATAATTTCTTATACTGTAAATAGTATTCTATGGAGAAAACCTGTTAAGGGTTTGTATCTAAGGAATGTTTAGGAGATGAATGTCATGGAGAAAAACGTAGAACATGTGGTAGCATAAAACAAGTATTGCTTGGAAATGTTGTGTCCTAAAGCTGATGAGATTCAGACAAAGTGGGCCAAGTCCAGCCCTGGTGTAAGCAGCTGGTGGTGCACTCAGCCCAGTATTCCACCATGTGCTTAAGCAATAGCGAATTTTTATCTGTGTCTTTCACCTGGCAATTGTCTGGATGAGGTGCCAGGTGCCCGGGCTGGAAAGAGTGCGTGTGAGGAGGTTGGAGGAGAATTAGGTTATTACATTTCCTCCTTAATTCTTCATCAGGGCTGCCGCCTGTATTTTCTACAGAAAAATCAATGCATTCTGATTCTGTAATTTCCCATGGTGCCTCGCCGGGCGCGCAGCGTGCCGTGGGAGGTGACATATCCGGTCATGGCAGCTTGAACTCTTTTTTCCAGTGAAAGAATTCATTGGAATTTCACAACCTTTGCATGCTTTTGTGAAAACACTCATTTGTGTTTGCGCCAACCTGCTAATGGCGGATGCCGCGGCTCGCGAATCCCACCTACATTCGGTGCTCGTTATGGCATGGAATGTGCCGTTAATAATGCATCTGTGAAACTCAGCTGCGAGGGAGCCAAGTAATTATCCCACCGTAGCGTTCCCTGCTTCAGTGTCATCACAACTGGGGCTTCATTAAAAGTCCTAACAGTAGAGATGTTGTGTGGTGCAGCCTGTATATATATTTTTTCATTTAAATTATCAGCAATGCCATGGCTCAGAGGTAATTTGACTTTTTGAAACCGTGGAGCCCCTGTGAATTTCCTTCCTCCTCTCCCTCTCGCTGCCGCACCAGCTGATCAGCCCCAGAAGAACAAAAGGTTTATCTGAAGCTATGAAGCATATATTCACCAGCTTCTGGCGTCTAGATAAAAAAAAAAAAAAATCAAAGTACTCCATTGAACATGTTAATACTGAGCAAAATGCACACAGCCAGACACTAAACCTTTACAGGGATTTAGGCATTTGAAAAGTGATACCCTGATCAGGTCTTGAGTTAGTTTCCTTAGCATAAAGTAAAGCAGAATCATAAAATAATATAGATTTTTAAATAAATGGAAAGCTTAACATTCCCCCCGCCCCACTTTTGTTTTATTTCTTTGTCTGGTTTCTGTAAGTCAGGCAGTAACAAAATCTTGGGCAAAGGTATGCTGTAATGGAAGTATTTTCCCATTTTTAATATCATATTCTTCCGGCAGAAAATACAGTATGAACTTCTGGCTTAAAAATAAATGGGCATGAAGAACAAAAGCATCTGTGGCTCCTTACCGGTCTCTGAGGAAGTTTGGGATGATTCTGAAAATTATTAATCTGGTACCTCATTCCTCCTTGCTGTTGGGTGCTTTTTTTGTTTTATTGCCATTGGTTTTCCATTTTCCCATCCTGTTCTTGGGGAAGCTGGGGTGTAATGGGAGCCCTGCCAGCTGCAAGCAGGACGCTTTGCCATGGTCACAGTGATTGTAGGGCTTGTCTGGGCTTCTCCTCACCAGCCTGATGTTGCTGATGGCTTCTCCAGCCAGTGGACAGCACCGGGCCTCAGGGAAACATTGGGAGCATTTCAGGGAAGGGGAGGGGGTCCCTTTGTACTCACAAAAGGCAGGGGATGGCAAAAGGCTGTGCCTCTGTAGCCATCCTCTGGGATTTTGTGTGCCTCTGTAAGTCCATGCTGAAGGTATTGCTCAGTAGCAGCAGGGACTTTTCACCAAAGCCTTTCCAGGGGGACTCCTCGCCTGGCTGGTTCTTGTCCTCCTGTGAGCCTGTGCTGTGCTGCATTGCTTTTTTGGTACAGGAGGTCTGTAATGATGGGTGAGCTGTGTGCTCCTCTCTGGGGGTCTAAGGTCTTCCAAAAGCTCCCACTGTTTTCACCAACTTTTCTGTGGGGTTCATGCGTTTACTGGAAACCAAGATACCCCCAGTCCCAACTGTGCCAAAAGAACTGAGGAAAGAGGAGAAAGCACAGGACAAGGGTCAGCTGCACCCGCCTGCTGCTGCCAGACCGTACATGAGGGAGGGCAGTCATTCTCTCTCAGCAGCTTGAATTCACACAGGGCCAAAAGCAGAGGAGCAAGGACCACAGTGCTTGTGGTAGCCATGGGCTTGGCACATCTGACTGCTTGTAGTGGAGGATGCAGGCCAGAGTGCTTCTGGGCTCCTTGGGAGCTCAGTCAGCAGGGACTGGGCTGTTCTGGCTGTGTTCATCCCCTGGCAAATCAATTGCCTTGAGCGTGGGATGTGGCTCTTTCTGTTGCCATGTCCAGATGGAGTTGTGCGTGTTCCCCTGTTTCCCCAGGTAATCACTGTTTGGATGTTACTCTTCAGCAGAATACGTTATTTCACTTCAAT